>NW_028270141.1:69025363-69328393 GCF_037043375.1 Chiloscyllium plagiosum
ATACAATCATGAGAAATCGTCAACAGCTACATGGTAATTATAGTGAAGTAAATGCATACAGGTCTATTTCATAAAGGAAATGATGGTGTGATAAACTTTGTATTACACCACTTACACTATTTATAGTGCTCATTCGACAATGAACTTAAGAAAGTCTAATGTTGGCATGTATTGTACATAAAAACACATAATAGCATGAAAACATTTATGTACAGGATAATACATTGACTCACAAATGTTGATCTGTTATCTGTGAAGAACTAGGGTTGACCATTACGCAAGATGTATGAAAAATTCCAGAAAATTTAGCCAAAAATATGTGGGCGGTTTTTACATGAGAACGACTTGTACTCGAGTATATTTGGTAGTTATAGGATAGTTGTGCCCTGTTGACACACTTGGCTGATCTACTGATAATAACTGTGAATGTGCCAGTATTGTCTGGCATATAATGGGCAATGTCTCTAATGTGCCTTTCCAACTTAGTCTTCAATCTGCTTTCTGCTGCTCACTCCAGCAACAATTGTTCGAACACTCAATTTTTCTAAACCTACAATTAAAGTGATCACGACTATGTGACCTAAGCTGTATATTTTCCATGGTAAATGACTTTGTAGGAATTTTGATCTTAATGGAATGGAGGCATGAAGTATTCACCATCATTAAAAACCATTGAATAATCCATAAAATTCGCATCACCTATGGCTCATGAGTTTAAAAAAAATGAATTTGGATTTTCTTAGCTGTTTTTATGTCGACTGATCACCTAACTTCAGAGTGAATGGGTGGAGATGGAGTTGAACAAAAGTGAGGATTGCAGATGCTGGAGATCAGAGACAAGATTAGAGTGGTGCTAGAAAAGCACACAGGTCAGGCAGCATCTGAGGAGCAGGAAAATCGACATTTCGGGCAAGAGCCCTTCATCAGGAACTGAGAGCATTGTGAAAGGTGTGGTTAAACAAGCGGTTATGTGTGGCAGGCCAAGACAGGACAGAAGAAAAGCTGATAATGTGAGGTGATAATGAGAGCTGAGGGTAGTCCATGCTGAAGGCAGACCACACAATAGGTCCGAGAGTGGGTGAAAAAGCATTGGCTTTACTACATCATAACAAGACTAGGTGTGGGGGTGGGGGAAAAACAGACAAGGATGGAATCAGGATCTAAAGTTATTGTAGTAATGTTGAGTCCTAGAAGTTGCAAGGCCCCCAAGCAGAAAATGAAATGTTGTTCTTTGAGCTTGTGCTGAGACTTGCTGGAAAACCACAGCAGCTCTGTGGTAGAAATGCTGGCTAGGGAAATGGTGGTGAGTTGATATGGCAGGCGACTGGAAGTTCTGAATCATTATCAGTTATTCAGCTTCTCTATTGTGCTGGCCTGCCATCTATAACCCCCTCATTTATCTGTGCCTTTCATTTTGCCTCCATCTTCCTCTATTCATTCAGCTCTCCTCCCACCCCTCATTTATCCAACAACCCCCTCCCTCCCCACTCCGCTGCCAAGTTCATCCTCAGCATAAACACCAGTTTTTACTAGCTGCTATTAGTTCTGATGAAGGGTCGCCAGATTCAAAATGTTAACTCTGCTTTCTTCTCGCAAATGCAGCCAGACCACTTGAGTTTCACCAGCAATTACTGTTTTTGTTTCAGTTCTCCAGCATCTGCAGATCTTCGTTTTAGTTGAGGTTGGGGTCCATTCAGCCTTGATCTTGGTGAATGGCAGGGCAGGTTTAAGGAGCAGATTGGCCTACTCCCGTTCTTATTTCTTATGTCTCTGCATTTTTATCTGTTACTCTGAATGCATGCATTCTAGCAATTAACCATAATTAGTCTGAATTGTTAAATTGATGCAGTTTAACTCGATAGGAGATATCAAGCCCCTAATGCCTTCTGGTAATTACACAAAACAGGATCACTTTCTCTTATATATGCGCACAAAGTCATTTTAGTTTAAACATTGAACTATCAAACTGACAGATCTACAGACAGTTTAGAAATGGGAATAATTTCAGGTGGAGTCTGCCAATTCACTATCATCATTATGCACTACCCTGCACAACAGCCATTTACTGGGTGGACTTTTCTAAATCAACCCATTCAGAGATATTATTGTACACCTCTGGAGGTGATGCAACTCAAACCAAGGCCTCTTGGCATAGACTAAACTGACCCCTACTGTACATCTGATCTATTTTTTGCATTCCATTTAATTGCTGACCCCATAGTGGTAGATAATTGTCAATGTTCAAACCAATGAAGAGGAGAAAAGTTATAGTACTTAGAGGAGGCCTTTCAGCCAGTGCAAACACAATGGGCTAAATAAATTAGCCACCCATTCTAATCCCACTTGCCAGCACATGGTCCATAGTCTTGCAGGTTAAAGTGATTTAGGCACAGATCAAGGTTCATTTTACATGAGTTGAAGATTTTAACCTCAATCACCAAATTGGACAATGAATTCCAACTATCCCTAATCCTCTGGATGATAAAGGTTTTTCCTCATGTCCCCTCTAATCCTTCTGTCAGTAAAGGTGTCCTTCCTGGTAGTTAACCTCTCTACTACGGGAAACTAGTCTTCCCTGTCCACTCTGTCCAAGCCTCCAGTTAAGTGACCTTGATTAAGTTACCCATTAGCCTTCCCTGCTAAGAAAAAACAATTTTGTTCTATTCAACCTTTCCTCATCCTGAAAAATTCACACCCTGGCAATATTCTCTAGAGCTATTATCTTTCCATAATGTGGTGACAAAGAGCTGGACACAAATTCCAGCTGTGTCCTGACCAGCACCTTATATTGTTCCAGAAGTACATTCCTGTTTTTTTTTAGATTAGATTAGATTCCCTATAGTGTGGAAACAGACCCTTTGGCCCAACCGACCCTCCGAAGTGCAACCCACCCCCTCTGACGAACGCACCTAACAATAAGGACAATTTAGCATGGCCAATTCACCTGGCTGGCACAGCTTTGGATTGTGGGAGGAAACCCATGCAGACACAGGGAGAACGTGCAAACTCCACACAGGCAGTTGCCCGAGACTGGAATTGAACCTAGGTCCCTGCTACTGTGAGGCAGCAGTGCTAACCACTGAGCCACCGTGCCACCATTTGGTATTCAATGCATTACCTCCTGAAGAAAGGCATCCCATATGTCATTTTCAGCAACTTACCTACCGGTCCTATCACAATCAGGGGCCTGTGGACATGCTCCTGAGGGTTTCTCATGTGCTCTACTTCTCTCAATATCCACTTGTTTATTGTGTATTCCCTTGTTTTGTTTGCCCTCAATACATAATACAAATGCACATTTCTCAAAGTTGAATTCCATTTTGCTACTTTTCAGCCTGCTCAGGTAAATTACTGATGAAATTTTCCTGTAGTTAACAGCATTCCTGTGTACTATAAAGTACATGTCTACCTTTTCTGTTGAGCCACATGGAACACCTTTGAAAAACATTTGAGCAGTAAGCTGTTGTGGCTATTTGAACTAATTGAATTTTCATCCCATCAATTTCAATGGAATGTCCTTCAGGGTTGTTTGACAATAGACATGCATTTTTTACGTTATTACTAGCCAGATGACTGCGTTTCCCCCCCCCCCCCCCCCCACTTTGTGGTATCTATATTTTTCAAAATACGTTCTGAATGCCTTTAAAAATGTGCATATAAGGATGTAAAATTGACTTATTGTTGAGAATTGAAAAAATACAGCCAAGGAATTGGATCTGGTCCAGAGAATATCTAATACACAATGCTAAATGATAGAGCTCCTAGGATAGATTGAAACAACTAGGGTGTTTTAATAGGTTAAATGCAGACTTTAAAGCAGAGACGATTGAGATTTATAAAACTATAATGAAGGCAATGGATTCCAAACTGATGGATAGTTTATTTGAATTTAATACAGGTGCAGATGAACATACAGACATATGAATAAGGAGCAGGGGAATGCCAATTGGCTCCTTAACCTTGCTCTGCCATTCAATAATTGATTATTCCACAATCTCACCCATCCTTGATAACATTTCATCCACTTGTTGATCAAAAATATTTAAACAATAAAAGTATTCAACAACTCTGTTTCGGCCACCTTTTGAGAAAGAGAGTTCTGAAGAGTCATAGCCCACTGAGAAAAAAGCAATTCCCCTCATCTTCGTTTTAAATCGGTGACCACTTATTTTTTATGCTTAGTTTAGAATAAGCATAACCTGTCCAAACTTTCCACAAAGAACAGCACATCAACTCAACACAGCCACCCATTCATTTGATAAATTTTCTTTGAATTGTTTGCCTTTCCTTAGACTGATACTGTGCACGGTAATACCAGATGTTGTGTCATCAATGCTCGCAGAGCTGATCCATAATCACCACCTACTCCCATCTTTTACATTCAATTACTCATAATAAATGGTATCATTCTATTAACTTTTCTAAAGGATAGTTCAGAGTCATGAATATAAAATTTGAAAAATGTCCCCTTTTTGACTGAGAATGTGGTAAACACAAGACCAGGAGGTGACAATGGCTCTTGGCAAGGTGCGAACACTGGGTTTCACTTATCTGATCATATTCTACTCCCCTGATGAAAACAACCTAGTAGTCAGCTGGAAGCAGGTCTTTGAGGATGGTACAGTGGCTGAGTGGTTAGCACTGCTGCCTTACAGTACCAGTAATCTGGGTTCAATTCCAGCGTCAGGCTGTGCGAAGTTTGCACATTTTCTACGGGTGTGCGAGGGTTTCTTCCCGGTGCTCCAGTTTCCTCCCACAGCCCAAAGGGCTGCAGGTTAGGTGGATTGGCCATGCTAAATTGCCCATAGTATCCAAGGATGTGTGGGCTAGATGGGTTAGCAATGGGAAATGCAGGATTACAGGGATAGGTGGGGGCTGGTTCTGGGTTTGGGTGGGATACTGTTTGGAGGATCAGTAGGGACTCAATGGGCTGAATAGCCTGCTTCTGATTGATTAGATGCATTTGCTAGTGACTGGGGTGGTGTGGGGTGAGTGTCTGAGATTTGCATGAGGAACATGTGGCACAAAATTATTCCTTGACACTATCCACTGATACAAAATGTATGTTCTATAAAATAACGCAAATAGAACAAATTTCTACACTTCTAAATGACACCTACACTTAAGAAAACAACGTTGTGAAATGTTGGGATAGCTCTTCAAATTATGTGAACTGCAATCTGAAACAACTGTTCCTTTTTGAAAGCTTTGATATTCTCTGTTTGCAGATGGAAATGAAGGTTGTTGAAAAGGATGAATCAGTGATCTTCTGGAATTAGAAAAGACATTTAGGAAAGGACTTGCTGGTTTTTGAAGCTATAACAACAACACAAAGACCAAGCACCTTGAAAGAAAACTAAAATGAATTCTAGCCTCAGGAGCACAGAAACGGTTGAATATTGCTACAGTTTTGCGGAGCAGTCTTGCATGAAAGCCAACCGATCAAATGGCCTCCGAGTATCCCTTTATCTGTTTGGTGTGGTGGCAATTCTGGTGACAGTAGTTGGTAATATGTTGGTGATCATTTCAATCTCGCATTTCAAAAAACTCCACACACCCACTAATTATCTAATTCTTTCGTTGGCAGTTGCGGATTTTCTGCTTGGATGTATGGTTATGCCGTACAGTTTGGTGAGATCTATAGAAAACTGTTGGTACTTAGGGGAAATGTTTTGCAAACTTCAATCAAGCTTTGATTTTATGCTTTGTGCAGCATCAATATTCCACCTGTGCTTTATCTCTATTGATCGATATTATGCAGTATGTGACCCGCTGAAATACAAGACCAGAATCACACTTCAAATTGTCCTCATGATGATCTTCACCAGTTGGATTCTTTCAGCATTTGTCGGTTTTGGCATGATATGTTTAGAACTGAATTTAATTGAAATTAGGGATTTCTATTACCGACAAATTTATTGTTATGGTGGCTGTATACTGCTGATGGGGAAATTCTGTTCAGTGATTTATTCACTAATTTCTTTTTACCTCCCAGGATTTATAATGCTGTGTATTTATACGAAGATTTACTTTGTAGCTACAAAACAAGCTCGAGCCATTAATGACATTGCAAGGCAAACCCAAGCTATCAAAGACAGTAAAAACATAAGTTCCCAGACAAGTGAAAGAAAAGCTGCAAAAACTCTTGGAATAGTGATGGGTGTATTTTTAATTTGCTGGTCTCCATATTTCACTTCTAATTTCATAGACCCTTTCATTGAACACTCAACCCCACGCATTATGTTTGATCTCTTTTTTTGGTTTGGATATTTAAATTCTGCATTTAACCCAGTGATCTATGCATTTTTTTATTCTTGGTTCAGAAAAGCCCTAAAAAATATGTTAACCTTTAAAATATTTACAACTGATTCCTCAAGAATAAATCTATTTTAAGTTAATTACATCAAAATAGTGTAAAGTTTGTGAAGCTAGAAAGGAAGGTGCTGCTGTTCTTAATATAGTTTCTTTTTACATTTCTATAATTTATTATTTTATCTCAATGTGCTTTGCAATTATATCTTTGAAATATATAAAATGAGTTGTTGCAATGAATACCATCAAGTTCAATTGGTTATCAGCTGCAAGGATTTGTCAAATGTGATTCAAGTGTTTTGAAATAATATGAAAAGTGATTATGGTGTTGTATTATGATCTTCTACATGAATAAAAGTCTCCTTTCACCTCATTATGAAAGATATATGAAGTTTCCACTTGCATATTCAGTTTGTTTGCACTGCTGTTCAAACGTTGCTCAGTTGGCAAGGTTTTAATTTCTGTTTTTGAACATGTGTTTTACATATACCCCATCATCTACATATTAAATATCCCTCCAATCTTCTTGCAGTAACTTTGTTGGAAGTACTGTGGAAATCCTGAAATAATTGAAACTCTCTTTCATCAGCTGAGCATTTCACTTTTAGCAGTGATCCGATGCTCCTGGAAGAGGAGGGACACTTATGATAGTTCGGTGTGGTCAGGTTCATTAATATATTTTAGGCAGGATTCCTAGTCACCTAAAGGGACTCCCTTCAAAGGCAAATTAAAGATTGGCTGTAACACATCTCTGGAACTCTAGCAATGATGAATGGACCAGTTTTCTTGGTGAAGCTTTACACAAAATAGTCTTATTTTTTAAAAAAATATTAATCCTAAACTTTAAATATATTAAAGTCAGTCCAATAATTGTACATGCAGGACATCAGGGATAAATAGACATCCATCATGCTCAGAGACATAATGACATAAATGATGGCAACTATATTTGACACATTTGACAAGTGCCATATGTTTGACCATAAAATGGGTAGGCAATTTTTACAACCACAACAAGAACATTTTGAAATAACAAGTGAGAGTTTGGATTCAATAGGGAAACTCTGATTTGCTGTATATTCAGTTATATTGGAGGTTTGGCATAATACAGGCAGAAAATTAGGGACAAAATCTTGCCATACACTTCAGTAAGAATAGAATATAGAAGTGCCACTGTTTGAGATATATTAAATCAAGTCTGTTCAGCTGGGCATTAAAAATCCCAACATATCTCACCATTCCTGTTGTCAGTATAAACTGCTGCACAAATAAAGCTGTCACTTCTCGATTTACACTGAGCCAAGGAAACTGGGATTGGATTCTTTTCAAGATTAGATTCCATACAGTGTAGAAACAGATCCTTCAGCCCAACAAGTCCACACTGGCCCTCTGAAGAGCAGCCCACCCAGACCCATCACCCTCTGATTAATGCACCTAACACTCCAGGCAATTTAGCATGGCCAATCCACCTGATCTGTACATCTTTGGATTGTGGGAGGAAAATCACAGAGAGAATGTGCAAACTCCACACAGACAGCTGCCCAAGGCTAGAATTGAACCCGGGTTGCTGGCATTGCAAGGTTGCAGTGCTAACCACTGAGCCACCATGCCAATTTGTTTAGCTAGCAGTAACAATGAAACAAAAGCTTGCTGTATGATTTCTGAAAGTAGCATCCAATTATTGAATGATTTTTTTTTAAAGGTCCATTCTGTTTACTGACAGAATTTCAGCCATGTTCTTGTTCTTGTAAAATTTTAGCCTGAACCTCCACTACAACAAAGCCAACAGCTTAAATGATTAATGCAATTCACTCAGTTTGTTGGTCTTCATTTTTCCCATGTGGAGTGCTGTAATGAACTCCGTATCACTTTTATATTAGGACACTTAGAAGTACTACATTCTTATTTCAAGGCCATTGCTTATCATATATGATTATGTAACTAGTAAAGTGGGACATTTACAGTTTCACTTACACAAGTGGAAATTCACCACCTGTCTCATAAGCTCATTCATTTCTTTGATCTGTGAAGCAACAGTATGCTTAAAATAGCAAAACGTCTTCCAACTTATTTTAATTCTAATGATTAATGACCTGTTAATTTTCAATATTCTATATAAGGTTGGGAAACTCCACAAAAACTTTGGTGAGTCCACTACTTTTTAATTACTCAATGTAAGCACATATCCGTTGGCAACATGCACACTTATTCAATTCACATGAAATTATTCGCATTCCTTTGCACCAGCTTGCTCCATTGCAGATTATCTCACACTATTTATTGTTCAATTTTATGAAGTTATTACACAAGATGATTTTGATATTCCCTCAAATACATATCATAAATGCTCATTATGTCACTTAACCTTTAATAATATCTAAATGAATCTAAACTCACATATACTGTATGTGACTGCAATAACCAAAGAGAAAAGAAATTTCAATGAGTTGGAGGTTATATCCTGCAAAGATATTATTTGTTCAATGAAGGAAACCGGATTCACATTGTTGTTGATAAATATGACATCTCTCTGTTGCAAATAATATTGTAAAGTAATCCTATGTAATAGGTTAATTGTCTGATAACTTATTACTTATCTAGTTATCCACTAACAATAACAAGATTCATTATTCCCTCAAAGCATCTTATCCTAAATTAATCCACTTGGAGTGGAAGTAAAGTGAATCACTTGGAACGCATGTTCAGTTATCAAAGTAGACTAGTTTCTTAAGAATAAACAACATAGCTGCCACTTCACATTACAACAATCATTCTTGATGATGGATATTATTTTTGTTTGCTATTGTGCAATACCCTGCATCTTCCCTTTGTTGTTTTTACTCTCCAAATGGTTTACTTTTCAGTCTCTGTTCATCTTTTGGTTTTGTTCTATTTGCAAACACTAAGTTTTAATACTTCACCTTACAACAGAAAATAATGTTTCTTGGAACATAATTAGATTCACAGTTTACATTTTTCCATGAATGCTTTTTCAGCTGATTTCCAGCAAATAAAGTGTTAATTGTTGCAAAGATGTTCCACATTTAAAAGGTGAAAGCAATAGTAAAAGCCAAAATAATTAAGGAAAGAATATTTTAGAAATATCACACTAATAACATAATAACTAAAATTAAATAAAAATCTTTATTGAGAAAAGGAAGAACTTGAGAAAATAGAAATGAAAAGAGTTGATGTTTAAATAAAGTTAAAATTTGCTGTTTAATAGGTTAACTTATTTTTGATAAAGTAATATAATAGCTTGCATATTTCTATTTTATACTGCCTTCAAACTACAATGATGTTTATAAAGCAAAGTATTATGAAAAATCAAATGTACACTTACTGGTAAAGTTTCTATATGTTAGCACCAACATGTCGATCTGAACAGCTGTTGCAGATTCTTCACCTCACTTTATTGTTGCTGTTGTACCAGTTGCAGTGTTGCTGACTACTTTTGATTGCTGCTTTCCAATAACTGGTATAGTTATTTGTTTTCTTTTTTACATATTAATCACTAGAAAATCATTTTCCAATCCTGAAATCTCAAATTTCATTGTTTGTGATCACTGCATTGAAGGAGATTGCGAAATACATCCAAAAAGTCCACCGATGTATTACTTAGCTGAATTTGTTGGATTTGCGTCTCTTCTTATTTGCAGTACCATGAAGTACAAGTAACATTTGTTTTGTCCTGTTAAGTTACTCCCAGAAAACATTTTCCACAGTAACTTATTTTATCCACATCTCAAGCATTAATCAAGCTCTTAATTGAAGCTTCAAACCCACAGCAATTGACGTCAACTTAAAGACTAGAAATCAAACCATTATTGATTTTATATTTGAACCATTTGTGCTGGATTAGGAAGTGCTAAGGATTGTTCAAGCCTAGTTTGACAGATGATATTATTTTTGTATTTGCATAAGCTGGTTCACAATGAATTAATTGGTTACATACGCATTCAGTTTATTTTCATGGCTAGTTATGAATCAATGGTACAAAGACGAGGAACAGATTTTGTTGTGTCAGGTAATCAGAAAACTGTACCTCATATTTACTCAATAGTTTTACACATTAATCATGTAATATTTATCTTTTTTGTGTCTTTCATTCAGCTCATTGTCAGGAAATACCTCTCAGAATAATCCAGCCTTGTAATCAGCATGAACATCTCACGGGCTATAGGCTTTAACTACATGTTTTATATTCCCAGTGATATACACATTCAAGATCAAGCAGCATACAGTATCATAACAAATAAAATACTCAGAAAATATCTATCATATTTTTAAATGATTTCTCCTAATTCAACAAAAATAGGGATTTCAAAGTGCACTTAAGATAAAAAGAAAACAGCAGCACAGAGAGATAACATAATACATAAAGATCACAACCAACCCATATTGGACAAGTAATAAATCAGTCAGGAACTCCTACAAAGTTCCTTGGGTTCATGATAGTGAAAGATTCAGATAGGCCAACTGTTGTTTCACCACCCATATCCTGCAATGCATGTCCCCTGCCCATGGACGATTGCTATTGACCACTCCTTACTCCTTCCATATGACCTGCATGCAAAATAGCAGGCAGACTTTCATGCCATCCTTTCTCCAGTCTTGGCTCTTTCCCTGGACTCTCAATTTGGAAGGTAGCTGCAAGTTCCAAGAGGATTGGGTCATTGCCCTTGGGAACGAAAGAAAAACCTTGCAGTTTCATTTCATCCGAAGGGAATTTAAAAGGTTGGTAAAGTGCATGTAATTTAGTGCTGTCATGTAGTTTTAATGGGGAAATAAAGATATTGAGTCACCTGGGGGAGAAAAATTATCTGTGGTTTGCATGAGGTCATGTGGTTGATTTAAATGCCCTCTGATATGGCCTACCAAGTCATTCAATTGTATCAAACTGCTACCAAGTCTGAGAAACAAAAGAGAATCAGGTGTACAATTCACTATTGATCACTGCATGAAAAATGACAATAGCAAATCCAGCCCTGTTGACCCTACCAAGCCCTTCTTACTAATTTCTGAGGGCTTGTGCAAACATTTCGTCAACTATTCAATAGATATGTCAAGCATATCCTGACGTGGTCATGCACATGACTTTCAAACCATACTGGAAATGTCCGATGCATTAGCATCAGAGTCCTTGGGTATCTCCAGATACACCAGCAGGATAGATCTACTAGAGATAGCTGATAGCTGCACCAACATATAGAGAGAGGAGGGAGTAGCTTTGGGGAGACTGGATGCATTCTCGCAGAGCGCTTTACAGTACATCACTGGAACATAATCACCAATGAACCCCACCACCCCATCACCGAACATTTCAACTTCCCCTCCCACTTTGTCGAGGACATGCAGGTCCTGAGCCTCCTCCATCGCCACTCATTCACCACCTGATGCCTGGAGGAAGAACGCCTTATCTTCCGCCTCAGGACCCTTCAACCCCAGGGCATCAATGTGAACTTCACCACTTTCCTCATTTCCCCTCCCCCCACCTTACCCCAATTCCACCTGCCAGCTCAGCAATGTGTTCATGACCTGTTCCACCTGTAAATCTTCCTTCCCACCTATCTGCTCCACCTTCCTCTCTGACCTATCACCTTTACCCCCACCTCCATCCACCTATTGCAATCTCAGCTACCGCCCCACCCCATCCCATTTATCTCTCCACACCCGAGGCTCCCAGACTCATTCCTGATGAAGGGCTCTGGCCCTAAACATCAATTTTCCTGTTCATCAGATGCTGCCTGACCCGCTGTGCTTTTCCAGCAACACACTCTCAACTCTTCTACCCTGACATTGAGACCAACATCAGCACAAAACGGTCAGCCAACTTCAAGGCGCTTTGATTCGAAACTAAGTCACCATTTTTCAGCACCATTTGTGATGAGATCAGTGTGGAATGAATGAGAGGCCAGGACCTGAGGAAAACTGTAGTAATGGAGTTCTATATGGGTAATTAGGTTAGATTAGATTACTTACAGTGTGGAAACAGGCCCTTCGGCCCAACAAGTCCACACTGACCCTCCGAAGAGCTACCCACCCAGACCCATTCCCCTACATTTACCCCTTCACCCAACACTACGGACAATTTAGCATGACCAATTCACCTAACCTGCACAATTTTGGACTTTGGGAGGAAACCGGAGCACCCGGAGGAAACCCACGCAGACACGGGGAGAACGTGCAAACTCCACACAGACAGTCACCTAAAGCTGGAATTGAACCCGGGTCTCTGGTGCTGTGAGTCAGCAGTGCTACCCACTCTGCCACTGTGCCACCCGAGAATGTGATAGGCAAGCCCTTGGAGGGATGTGACAACATGAGTAAACTATCAACCAATACAGGTTAGCTAGCATAGTGATAACAAATTTGGTTCATATTTATATTAGTTGGCAGAGGTCAATTTCAGGTCATCCAATGCCGTGCATGCCAAGATACCTTGAAGACTTCTGACCAGATGTTGAAAAGAGCCTCCACATCTGTTTGGCACAAGCATTCTCAGCAAGCACCCACTTAGGTTTGCCACCTAGCCTAATGAGATTTCTGTCATTATACTTTCCAAACCTATACTTTTCTTTGCAGTTTAATTGCGCAATTGATTTGTTCCTTGGCTATTTTTTCCAAAAGCAGACTTAACAGGAAATTTCTTAATGCTGAGACCTCATCTGCCATATGTGCCTGTTAATAATTGATTGTGTGTTGCATGTGTGCTTGTACAGATCTATTTGCAGCTGTGGTTGTGAAACACAAGCAGAAGACCTGCAGTGCCATTTCAGAGAAACATTTTTACACCTTTGGCAATCAATTACACCCACCCTTATATTACTATTACAGAAACAGGCAGTGGGACCCGGATATGGCCAAAAGAAGCCCACACAAAGAGTTTGGTTCCCCAGGTGCCAATCCCATTGGTTAGCTCCAACATGGAGATGGAGTAAGTAGCACAGCGTTCGGGTTCCTGAGCACAGGAAGCTCAGCCACTTTTTCTTTGTTTCTCTTTTCTTTTTCTGTTTCTTACTTACCTTCTTGTGGAAAACACGACATTGGTGGAGAGGTTTCCAGCATGTCAGAGACAAGTTTGTCTTCCTGGTAGTGGTAGAGGGAGGTGTGTTTGGGCCCAGTGGCCTGTGTGGGACTTGACAGCATCAGCGGTGGCTGCGTCAGCATGGTGGGCCTAATGTCTGAGTCCATTTGGGATTCAGCAGCATCAATGGCAACTGCATTGCTGAGATTGGCCATGCATGGACTCATTATGGTGATGACATCAATGGTATCATTGGTGGATGACATCTCACATCTCTCCAAGGGCTTGCCTATCACATTCTCCATTACCCCTTCAGCCCAACAGAACTCCATTACGACAGTTTACTCATCCATCCCACACTGATCTCATCACAAATGGTGACTGTGCCATCTGCTGAATAGACCCTAAGATCTGAAATTCCCTCAATAAATCTTTTGTCTGTCTCCTCTTTCAAGATTATTCTTTCATTTAATGTTAATATTTTGTCTGCTTGCACTTCTGTGAAACCTCTTGGGATGCTGTCTTAGATTAAAGACATTATATATAAGCAAGTAGTGCCTTGTGGAAGTTTTGTAATATGTACAACTTGACAGCCAATAATCACTGGATTTTCCTATAAGACTGTTTTGACTATAGGGGCAAGAATACAAATTGTGGATAAGCTTTAGAGTCATAGAGTCATAGAGATGTACAGCATGGAAACAGACCCTTCGGTCCAACCCATCCATGCCAACCAGATATCCCAAACCAATCTAGTCCCACCTACCAGCACCCGGCCCATATCCCTCCAAACCCTTCCTATTCATATACCCATCCAAATGCCTTTTAAATGTTGCAATTGTACCAGCCCCCTCCATTTCCTTTGGCAGCTCATTCAGTACACATACATGTAAAAGTTGCCCCTTAGGTCTCTTTTTATCTTTCCCCTCTCACCCTAAACTTATGACCTCTAGTCCCTGACCCCAGGGAAAAGGCTTTGTCTATTTATCCAACCCATGCCCCTCATAATTTTGTAAACCTCTATAAGGTCACCCCTCAGCCTCCAACGCTCCAGGGAAAACAGCCCCAGCCTGTTCGGCTTCTCCCTATAGCTCAAATCCTCCAACCCTGGCAACATCCTTGTAAATCTTTTCTGAACTATTTCAAGTTTCACAACATCTTTCTGATAGGAAGGAGACCAGAATTGCACACTATAGTCCAACAGTGGCCTAACCAATGTCTTGTACAGCCGCAATATGACCTCCCAACTCCTGTACTCAATTCTTTGACCAATAGAGGAAAGCATACCAAACGCCTTCTTCACTATCCTATTTAATTGCGACTCCACTTTCAAGGAGCTGTGAACCTGCACTCCAAGGTCTCTTTGTTCAGCAACACTCCCTAGGGCCTCACCATTAAGTGTATAAGTCCTGCTAAGATTTGCTTTCCCAAAATGCAGAACCTCACATTTATCTGAATTAAACTCCATCTGCCACTTCTCAGCCCATTGGCCCATCTGGTCAAGATCCTGTTGTAATCTGAGATAACCTTCTTCGCTGTCTACTACACCTCCAATTTTATTGACCATCTAGTTTTCAAAATGTGATGTCATTGAACTGATTGAACCATGGATTGAATGCTTGATTGCAGTGTGCTACTATCCCCATGGGGGTCAGCATTCCAACAGTATGAATAAAAGAAGATTGAGGATAGACTGAAAATAGTTCCGTTAGAAGAGTGTTAGACTGAAACTGTTAAGGTCCCTGCTTCAATCCCATTATTTAGCTGTGAATTAACTTTAGAGCCCTAGTAACATAGTGGTAGTGTCCTTATCTTTGGGCTATGGATGCTGTTCCCTGCTTTGTACAATAACATCTCTAAACAGACTGATTTAAAAAATACAGACAAAAGTGGATTGATCAATGGGTCCTCTGGTACAGTGATAGCATCTCTACCTTGTTGCAACAAGACCTGAGTTCAAATCCCACCTAATCCACAAGTGTGTTACAATATGCCTGAACAGATTGGTTTAAAGTATGTATAAAAGTGGATCAGTCGAGTGTCAGTGACTCAGGAGGAGTCACATCTCTGAGGCAGCAGAATATGAGTCCACATTAAGTCCAAACATTTGAGCACACAGAAAAACTCATCTCACCAACAACTCTCTGGGGCCCTTTTGGTACAACGGTAGTGTCCTTAGCTCTGGGCCAGGAAGCCTGGGTTCAAGTCTCATCTACTCCAGAGTTGTGTCAAATCATTTCTGAGCAAATTAATGAAAAACATCTATAAGATGAGTTGCTAAATAATGAATTCAAAATAAATAAAAATACTTTTATCTTTCCGTTTCCATTTTGATTTACTCCCCCTTGCTCCCCTACATCTTCACTTTTGATGAAGCACTTTTGTTGGTATGTGTACTGAATGAGCTGCCAGAGGAAGTGGAGGGAGCTGGTACAATTGCAGCATTACCCTTACTGTAAATTAATCAATTGGAAGACATGGATAATTTACTGGGGATGGTGAATAGTTGAAAAATACCCTGGTGATTTTGTGATGGGGAGAAGGAAATCAATTGTGTGTAAGAGAACCTCTGGATATAAAGAACAAAAAAGAAAAGAGCAAAAAGGGGCTCAATCAATGAGCGTTGTGGTACAGTGGTAATATCTCTGCCTCTGGGCTAGATGACCTGGGTTCAAGACTCATCTGCTCCAGAGGTATGTTTTAACATCCCAGACTAGGTTGTTTAGAAATAACTAATAAAAGTGGATTGCACTTCCTGCGAATTACATGTAATTTGAATAATTGGAAATACAGGTGATTGTGATGCTGGTGGATAATAAATGAAAAGGACAATGGGGGATTTGGTGATGGGAAGAACAAAGAAAATTACAGCACAGGAACAGGCCTGCACTGACCCAGATTCTCTATCTAAACCTGTTGCCTATTTTTGAAGGATCTGTATCCCTCTGCTATCTGCCCATTCATGGATCTGTCTAGATACATCTTTAATGAAGCTATCATGCCCACCTCTACCACCTTCACTGGCAACACATTCCAAGCACCCACCACCCACTGCATAAAGAACTTTCCACTCATCTTAAACTTTTCTCCTCCCACCTTGAACTCGTGACCCCTAGTAATTGGGAAAAAGCTTTTTGCTCTCCACCCTGTCTATACCTCGCATGATTTTGTAGACCTCAATCAGATCATCCCTCAACCTCCGTCTTTCTAATGAAAATAATCCTAATCTACTCAACCTCTCTTCATAGCTAGTACCCTCAATACCAGGCAACATCCTGGTGAACCTCCTCTGCACCCTCTCCAAAGCATCCACATCCTTTTGGTAATGTGGTGACCAGAACTGTTCTCAGTATTGTAAATGTGGCCGAACCAAAGTCCTGTACAACTGTAACATGACCTGCCAATTCTTCTACTTGTCCGATGAAGGACAGCATGCCATATGCCTCCTTGACCACTCTATCAACCTGCATTGCCACCTTCAGGGTACAATGGACCTGAACACACAGATCTCTCTGTGCACCAATTTTCCCCAGGACTTTTCCATTCACCATACAGTTCACTCTTCAGTTGGATCTTCCAAAATGCATCACCTTACATTTGCCTGGATTGAACTCCATCTGCCATTTCTCTGTGCAACTCTCCAATCTATCTATATTCTGCTGTATTCTCTGACAGTTCCCTTCATTATCTGCTACTCCACCAATCTTAGTGTCATCTGCAAACTTGCTAATCAGACCACCTATACCTTCCTCCAGATCATTTATGTATATGACAAACAACAGTGGTCCCAACATGGATCCCTGTGGGACACCACTGGTCACAGTTCTCCATTTTGAGAAACTCCCCTCCACTACTACTGTCTGTCTCCTGCTTCCCAGCCAGTTCTCTATCCATCTACTTAGTACACTCTGGACCCCATGCAACTTTACTTTCTTCTTCAGCCTACCAAAGGGAACCTTATCAAACGCCTTACTGAAGTCCATCTATAGCCCTTCCATCAGCAATCAACTTTGTCACTTTCTCAAATAATTCTATTAAGTTGGTAAGACATGACCTTCCTCGCACAAAACCATGCTGCCTGTCCCTTATAAGTCCATTTTCTTCCAAATGTAAATAGATCCTATCCCTCAGTATCTTCTCCAGCAGCTTCCCTACCACTGACGTCAAGCTCATTGGTCTGTAATTACCTGGATTATCCCTTCTACCCTTCTTAAACAAAGAGGCAGCATTAGCAACTCCCCAGTCCTCCGGGACTTCACCTGTGTTCAAGGATGCTGCAAGATATCTCTTAAGGCCACAGCTATTTCCTCTCTCACTTCCTTCAGTAACCTGGGATAGATTCCATCCAGACCTGGGGACTTGTGCAATTTATGCCTTTTAGAACACCCAACACTTCCTCCCTCCTAATGCTGACTTGACCTAGAGTAATCAAACGTCTATCCCTAACCTCAACATCTGTCATGTCCCTCTCCTCAGTGAATACTGACACAAAGTACTCATTAAGAATCTCATTCATTTTCTCTGACTCCGCACATAACTTTCCTCTTTTATCCTTGAGTGGGTCAACTCTTTCTCTAGTTACCCTCTTGCTGTTTATGTATAGATAAAAAGCCTTGGGATTTTCCTTAACTCTGTTTGCTAAAGATATTTCATGACTCCTTCTGGCCCTCTTAATTCCTCATTTCAGATTGGTCCTACTTTCCCGATATTCTTCCAGAGCTTTGTCTGTTTTCAGTCGCCTAGACTTTATGCTTGCTTTCGTTTTCCTCTTAGCTCGTCTCACAATTTCACCTGTCATCCATTGTTCCCTAATCTTGCCGGTTATAACCCTCATTTTCACAGGAACTTATCTGTCCTGCATTCTAATCAACCTCTCTTTAAAAGCCTCCCACGTAATCAAATGTGGATTTATCCTCAAAACAACTGCTCCCAATCCACATTCCCCAGTTCCTGCCAAATTTTGGTATAGTTGGCCTTCCCCCAATTTAGCACTCTTTCCTTAGGACCACTCTTGTCTTTGTCTATGAGTATTGTAAAACTTACGGAATTGTGATCACTATTCCCAAAGTAATCTCACACTGAAATGTCAACCATCTGGCTGGGCTCATTCCCCAATACCAGGTCTAGTATGGACCCTTCCCCATTTGGGCTATTTACATATTGCTCCATAAAACCCACCTGGATGCTTGTTTCAAATTCTGCTCCATCTAAACCTCTGAGGAGAAAGTGAGGTCTGCAGATGCTGCAGAAGAAGGGCTAATGCCCGAAACGTCGATTCTCCTGTTCCCTAGATGCTGCCTGACCTGCTGCGCTTTTCCAGCAACACATCTCCATCTAAACCTCTAACACTAAGTGAATCCCAGTCAATGTTGGGAAAACTAAAATCTCCTATCACCACCACCCTGTTGCTCCTACATCTTTTCATAATCTGTTTACATAGTTGTACCTCTATCTCAAGTCGCTGTTGGAAGGCCTCTAGTATAGCCCCAACATTGTTACCGCACTCTTTCTATTTCTGAGCTCTGCCATTATTGCCTCACTGCTCGACTCCTCCATAGTATCCTTCTTCGGCACAGCTGTGATATCCTCTCTGACCAGTAATGCAACTTCTACACCCTTTTTACCTCCCTCTCAATCCATTTATATCCTGAGATATTAGTTGCCAATCTTGCTCTTCCCTCAACCAAGTCTCTCAATAATAGCAATAACATCATACTCCTAGGTACTAATCCAAGCTCTAAGAAAGCCATTCAGTTGTGTGTGATAACACTTGTGTATCAGGGGAAAAAAAGTGAATCAGATGGCTCTTGTGGTGCAGTGGTAATATCCCTATCTCAGAATCAGGAGGCTGGTGTATAATTAACATCTCTGAACAGATTGATTAGAAATAACTAAAAAAAACAACTGTGGGTTGGAGTCTGATGACAGGAATGAGCAATATTTTTGAAAGAGATCCTCACTGTCAGTGAAGAAAACCTGGATACAGGATTGACATACATTTTTAATGCTGTTCGGTTTTGAAGTTAAGATTTTCACAGTTAATGATATGGAGCTGCTGGTGTTGGACTGAGGTGAACAAAATTAAAAATCACACAACACCAGGTTATAATCCAATAGGTTTATTTGGAAGCACTAGCTTTCAGAGCTCTGCTCCTTCATCAGGTAGCTGTGGAGCAGGATCATAAGACACAGAATTTATAGCAAAAGATCACAGTGTCATGCAATTAACACAATATATTGAACAAACCTAGATTGCTGTTATGTCTTTCATCTTTTAGAATGGTTTTGGTTCATTGATATGTAAATCCCAGAACTTCATTTAAGTCACATTCTTGAGATAACTTAAGATTTTATAACAAAAGGTGACATCTCAGCTCAGACAATTAATTAAAGGTATAAGGTTAGAATCTGTCTGTATCTCAATCTTGAGACAGACTGGTTCTATTTCCAAAGTAGAAATTTATAAAATATTATATGGATTGACTGCCTGGCAAATTATGCTTTTTGAGCAAAAATAGAATGCATCTGCAAATACAATTCTGCAAATGCAAATTCACTCATAGAAGTGTATGTGTGTGTGCATGTGAGGTAGAGAGAGAGAGTATGAGCATGTGCATGTGAATGTGTGCATATGAGTGTATGTTAGAGAGTGTGTGTTTGCGTGTGTGCATGCTTGATAGAACGTGTGCGTGAATGTGATGGAGTATCAACCTGTGAGAGTGTGTGCATGAATATGAGTATGGAGTATGTATGTGTGTGTCTGAGAGAGTGTGTGTATGAGAGAGGGTCTGTATGAATGTGTGAGTATGTATAAGTGTGTGTGTATGAAATTATATTGTGTAGTGGGATCACCTGTAGTGTGACATGAACCCAAGCTCCTGGTTGAGGCCATCCTCATGGGTACCAAACTTGGCTATCAGCCTCTGCTCTTGTAGTGGTTTCCATGACAGGGTTGTATGGTGTTGTGGTTGATGTTGTCCTGAAGGCTGGGCTGTTTGCTGCGAACAATGGTCTGTTTAATGTTTGTCAGTTGTTTAAAGGTGAGAAGTGAAGGTGTGGGAAAGGTTTAGGCGAGGTGCTTATCCTCATTGATAATATGTTGCAGGCTGCGAAGAACATGGCATAGTTTCTCTGGACGATAAAGGGTACCCTATCGGTTGCATTCTGTGTCTGTCTCCTGAGGAGATCATTACGGTTTCTCACTGTGGCACATTATAGCTGGTGATCGATGAGTTGAGCATCATAGCCTGTTCATATGAGGGCTTCCTACAGCACCTTAAGGTGTCTATGTGGTGAGTTTGCATTTGCTGAATTGTATTTACAGATAAAGCTATTTTTGCTCAAAAAACACACAAGCTGCAGGCAGTCAATGTGGGCAGTCAATCCATATAAGATTTTATAAATTCCTACTTTGGAAATAGAACCAGTCTGACTCAAGATTGGGATACAGATCGACTCTAACCTCATACCTTTACTACATTGTCTGAGTTGGGATGTCGCTTTTTTAATATATTATAAAACCTTAAGTTATCTCGAGAAGTTCTGGGATTTACATATTAATGAACCAAAACCTGCAACCCATTCTAAAAGATGAAAGACTTCACAGCAAACTAGGTTTGATCAATATATTCTTTTAATTGCTTGACGCTGTGATCTTTTGCTAAAAGTCTGTGTCTTATGATCCTGCTCCACTCGTTAGCTGATGAGGGAGCATTTACCTGTTGGACTCTAACCTGGTGTTGTGTGCCTTTTAACTTCACAGTTGTTGTTCTTGTTGCAATGGCTGCTGCGATAAATTTGCCACCTTCTCCAACCTGCCTTTTCTTTCCCCTTTTGTTCATAATATTTCCTCTGCTCTGTTTATGGGTGATAAGGCAAGCTGAAACCAGTCAACCAGCTAGATTTCCTACTCTTGCTGTCGATAAGGATTAGGTTGCATTTTGGCGGCAAGTTACAAGACCTGTCATGAAAATGGTGCAAATACCAGGCTGACTACCATGGAGAGGCACAGCACTTAGGATATGTATCATCCAGCTGCCTGAAGAGAATGGACAAAGTTTAATTTTATTTGGACTCCAGCTATCAAATATAATTATTTCTGATGAATCAGAGAACCTCTGCTGTGCAGAAAGAGGCCATTTGGCCCATCGAGACTGCACCAACCCATTGAAAATCATCCCATCCAGACCACCGTCTTACTCTATTCATGCAACCCTCCATTTCCCATGGCTAATCCACCTAACTTGCACATCCCAGGACTCTGTGGGCAATTTAGCATGGCCAATCCAGCTAACCTGTAATTCTTTGGATTGTGAGAGGGACCTGGAGCACCCGAAGGAAACTCACGCAGTCACGGGGGAGAACATGCAAACTCCACACAGTCAGTCACCCAAGACTGGGATTAAGCCCAGCGCTGTGAGGCAATAGTGTTGACCATTGAACCACCATGCCACCTGTGATGGCGAGTTGTTTATTTTAAAAACCCTTTGGCCGTGGGGCAACTCAGAAGATACCAGAAATAATCAGCAGGACGGGCAACAGCTGCTACCTATTTCCAACATTCTGTTTCTCATTCAGATTTCCAACATCCGCAGTATTCTGTTTTTACAATCTGCTGTCTTTTGTTTTGCCACATTTAAACGTTGCAATGCTATCAATTGGACTCTGTGGGAAATTAGATTCACAGAAATTAAATGTTATCTGTCTTAAAGTGTTAATCATTAATCCATGCTAACATCTGTTGCATCAAATTTATCAAGATTACCGCTGCGCTCTGTAGAAACCTGTTTAATAAGTGTCAATTGCATGTTTTCACAAAGGCAAAAACATGGCTACCAGTTTGTGACAGTAATTGATTAGTCATAGATGTATGTTTATTTTGTAAGTGGAATGACCAATTTTAATTGAAATTGACTGAAAAGATTCAAAACTCAGACTCTCCAACACTTGTCAACATTCACTAGGTCAAATAAAAATATTTTGCCATATCCAATAGGTGAATCTGATTTCTCAAACAAGATGGTTCAGTGAAAGTAAATTAAATTTTAAAGGCTCCAATGATTTTAAAAATAATCCTTCTAATATATAAAATTATGTTTCAATATAATATTGTGACAAAGGGTTATAATAGTTCTTGAAACAGTAACAAGATAGGTGTTAAAATCCATATCATCACGAACAACAGAATCGTTATCAGTATTATTTTCGTAAAAAAAATGAATCCAACTCTAACAAAACACACAAGACTAAAAGAAAGGCTGCTGCAAGTGATCTGATCAAATAGACACAAGTTTAATTGGATTGCAAAGAGAAGTGCTCTTATATGTAAAATGATTTAGAGATGCTGGTATTGGGCTGGGGTATACAAAGTTAAAAATCACACGACACCAGGTTATAGTCCAACAGGTTTAATTGGAAGCACACTAGCTTTCGGAGCACCGCTCCTTCATCAGGTGGTTGTGGAGGACACAATTCTAAGGCACAGAATTTATAGCAAAAATTTACAGTGTGATGTAACTGAAATTATACATTGAAAAATACCTTGATTGTCTGTTGAGTCTTTCATCTGTTCGAATACTGTGATAGTTTCACTTCTTTCATGTGTAAATCACAAAACCTTTTTTTTTAAAGTTGCATTCTCAGGTTAGCTGTAACAATGGGTATTAGCTAGACGATATTTTGAAGATGTTTTGTGAAAGAAGTGAAATCATCATGGTATTCGAACAGATGAAAGACTCAACAGACAATCAAGGTATTTTTCAATGTATAATTTCAGTTACATCACACTGTAAATTTTGGCTATAAATTCTGTGCTTTAGAATTGTGCTCTCCACAATCACCTGATGAAGGAGCGTCGCTCCAAAAGCTAGTGTGCTTCCAATGAAACCTATTGGACTATAACCTGGTGTTGTGTGATTTTTAACTTTATATGTAAAAGGTTCTCCAAATACCAGGAGTTTGCCAACAGACAATGGAGATGTAAGAATTGTAACTTCAGAAAACAGCAAATGAGCAAAAGAACTTCCAAGTTACTCAGCCTAATTAACTAATTTCCTTACTGGAACCCTTAATTACTTGAAATTAACATACAACTTTGGTTTTGAACTAGCTATGAGCAGCAAATCTGCAGAACCTCAAGATTTCTTTGAGAATCACCCTCGGTGAGGAGTTCTGACAAGAAGAAATTCCATCTTGAATCATTCCAGATGAAAACACCTCTACAGTTGGAGAAAGAGTGAGGAAGGAGGACAAAAAGAAAGAGAAAAAGGAGTCTTAAAACAACCTTCTTTCTTTCTTTCTTTTTCTCTTTCTTCCTTTATCTTTCTCTCTCTCTCTCTCGGGAAGTTTCAGTAATAGTTAGTAATACACTAGCTTTTAATCTGTTTCAACAAAAGCATCACTGATCTGCATTTACTTGAAACATTACAAGTCAAAAGGAGATACATGAGCTGTATTAATCCAGAACTCACTTAGTGAATACACTTTCTGGTCATGAGATTTGTAGAGTGAGAGGAGGAAAGCTATAATAATTGTCATCCAGGGAAATTGAGAAGAAAATTGGCCATTGTTTTATCCTCTCAGTATACTTCAATAGAAAGCATTATTGTTCTCTTGTGCAGTAGTGGTAGTACCCCTAACTCTAGACCAGAAGGCCCTGGTTCAAGTCCCACCTGTTCTTTCCTCAATGTCAATGAACAGGTTGATTAGAAAAATAGGTTAATAAAAAATGTAGAAGGCATTGTTCACTAAAGATAAGATTAGATTTAACTCTGATGGTACCAATGATAGATTAGCTGCTGATCATACATTCGGCAGTCATAGCAGTTTGGATGTGATACAAATGAGAAACAGGTATAGACAGAATCAAACCTCAGAAAGGAACCACCACTTTTCAGGTTAGGAGTGAAAGATTATGGGACAAACAGTGTTTTATGTTGACAATATAGCCCTGATTAAAGTTTCACAGTTCACTGCCAGCACATATGTTTATCAAACAATAAACTAACTTTAACAAGGCTTTTTGCCCATTAACAAGAACAGGTATCTATGTTAGCCTTAAGTGATTTCACCCTCGTGACTGGGTCCCCTTTTTCGATGGCGTACAGCCTCTTAATTTCTTCCTTACTAAATTTCGATTTTTGTTCTGTATTTTGTGCCTCAGCATAATTAATGAGTAATAATTTGCTGCAACAGAGCATATAATTGTTGTAAATATGTTTTGAAGTGGAGCTGGAGCAGGTCTTGGTAACCAGAACTGTTTGTTGAACTATTTATATTAGCTCCAGAGAAGACTGTGTTGGAACAAGTCTGTGTACATACTGTCACATGATCCATGTTACTTCCTGTGATATAATCAGCTGACCTATCAATATCAGCTTCATACTACAGCTTTTCCCAAGTACCCATCTGGTTCCTGAATGTTTACCCAGTCCCATTATTAATGTATTTACATTTTGCCCTCATTTACATTTCTACACTTGAATTTGTTAACCTGTTTACATCTTTCTCATCATTGTTAACCTGTATCCTACTCGCCCTCCTAGCACATTTGTTGTAGTGAGGCTTCTGTATTGATGTGTTCTTGACCTCCTGAAGGGCAGAGAGAGGAGAATCCTTTCTGTACATATGCTTCCTTCTTAAACACAAAAGATGAATATTGGCCAGTCTTGTTTCTTTGAGGACATTCTCCTTGATGGAAAGTCACAAACTACTCTTGCTGGTAGGATGAAACTTTTCTCATGTTCCATCAAATGTTGCTTGGCTAAATCTAAGTGAGCTTCTTCCAGTCCACCTTGGGTTTGTAAAGCTATAGGGTCAGTTGTCTGGTAAGAGCTGGTTGAGGGCCATCTTCCCATCTGACAACCAAGGTATTGTGACCCAGTTCTCAGGGGAATTAATCATTGAAACACCTCTGGAGATTGAAGGGGCTGTTTCTGCCTGGCACATTCTCTGGTGTGTGTCTGCTGGTGATCTAGCAGATCCTTCTGCTCCATGTGAATTTGTTTATAGTTTTTGGGAGCAAGTTTCTTTTGCAGGCTGAGGCTTTGTCTACTCATGATCCCATCAATATCCTTGCTTGAAACTGGTTGAAAATATTCTCCTATCTTGTAGTCTGTTGCCTGCTACAATGGTTTTGCAGAAATTCTGTTGTTACTTATGTCAAGTTATTTTATGTCACATTGTGTGTTTGGATCAGTAACTGGACAGGAGTTGAATGCTGTCCTTCAAGGTTCCTCATTGGTTGTTGGCACATGGACAGGATCATTATGCAGGGGAAAGTGATGGCCTAATGTGATTACCACTAGCCTATTAATCCAGACACTCTGGTAATTTCTGATTTATGGGTTTGAATTCGGCCATAGTGGATGCTGAAATTTGTTTTCAATAAATCTTTGGAATTAGGAGTCTAGTGATGACTATGAAACAATTAGACAAAAGTGAGGACTGCAGATGCAGGAGATCAGAATCTAGATTAGAGTCGTGCTGGAAAAGTACAGCTGGTCAGGCAGCATCCAAGGAGCAGGAAAATTGATGTTTCGGGCAAAAGCCCTTCATTAGGGAGCCTCCGGGGTGGAGAGATAAATGGGAGGGGGGTGGGGCTGGGGAGAAGGTAGCCAAGAGTACAATAGGTGGATGAAGGTGGGAATGAAGGTGATAGGTCAGAGAGGAGGGTGGAACCGATGGGTGGGTATGAAGATTGGCAGATAGGACAGATCATGAGGATGATGCTGAGCTGGAACGTTGGAACTGGGGTAAGGTGGGGGGGAGGGGAAATGAGGAAACTGGTGAAGTCCACATTGATGCCCTGGGGTTGAAGTGTTCCAAGGCAGAAGATGAGGCGTTCTTCCTCCAGGCGTCGGGTGGTGAGGAAGCGGTGGTGGAGGAGGCCCAGGACCTGCATGTCTTAGACAGAGTGGGAGGGGGAGTTGAAATATTGGGCCACGGGGCGGTGTGGTTGATTGGTGCGCGTGTCCCGGAGATGTTCCCTAAAACGCGTTGCGAGAAGGCGCCCAATCTCCACAGTGTAAAGGAGACCGCATCGGGAGCAACGGATACAATAAATGACATTGGTGGATTTGCAGGTAAAACTTTGATGGATGTGGAAGTCTCCTTTGGGACCTTGGATGGAGGTGAAGGAGGAGGTGTGGGTGCAGGTTTTACAGTTCCTGCGGTGGCAGGCGAAGGTGTCAGGATGGGAGGGTGGGTTGTTGGGGGGCGTGGACCTGACCAGGTAGTCACGGAGGGAACGGTCTTTGTGGAAAGTGGAAAGGGGTGGGGAGGGAAATATATCCCTGGTGGTGGGGTCTTTTTGGAGGTGGCGGAAATGTCGGCGGATGAAATGGCTTATGCGAAGGTTGGTAGGGTGGAAGGTGAGGACCAGGGGGAATCTGTCCTTGTTGCGGTTGGAAGGGTGGGGTTTGAGTGCGGATGTGCAGAATGTGGATAAGATGCATTGGAGGGCATCTTCAACCACATGGGAAGGGAAATTGCAGTCTTTAAAGAAGGAGGCCATTTGGTGTGTTCTGTGGTGGAACTGGTCCTCCTGAGAGCAGATACAGCGGAGATGGAGGAATTGGGAATATGGGATGGCATTTTTGCAGGAGGTAGGGTGGAAAGAGGTGTAATCCAGGTAGCTGTGGGAGTCGGTGGGTTTGGAAAAAATGTCAGTGTCAAGTCAGTCATCATTAATGGAGATGGAGAGGTCCAGGAAGGGGACGGAGGTGTCAGAGATGGTCCAGGTGAATTTAAGGTCAGGGTGGAATGTGTTGGTGAAGTTGATGAACTGTTCAACCTCCTCGCAGGATCACGAGGTGGTGCCAATGCAGTCATCAATGTAACGGAGGAAGAGGTGGGGAGTGGTGCGGGTTTAACTACAGAAGATGGATTGTTCTATGTAGCCAACAAAGAGACAGATATAGCTGGGCCCATACAGGTGCCCATGGCTACCCCTTTGGACTGGAAGAAGTGGGAGGATTGGAAGGAGAAATTGTTAAGGGTGAGGACCAGTTCAGCCAAACAAATGAGAGTGTCAGTGGAAAGGTACTGTTGGGTACGTCGGGAGAGGAAGAAACAGAGGACTTGGAGGCCCTGGGTCATGGCGAATGGAGGTGTAGAGGGACTGGATGTCCATGGTGAAAATGAGGCATTGGGAACTGGGGAAACGGAAGTCTTGGAGGAGGTGGAGAGCGTGGGTGGTGTCTCAAACATATGTGGGGAGTTCCTGGACTAGGGGGGATAGGACAGTATCCAGGTAGGTAGAGATGAGTTCAGTGGGGCAGGAGCATGCTGAGACAATGGGTTGGCCAGGGTGGTCAGGCTTGTGGATCTTGGGAAGGCGGTAGAATCGGGCAGTGTACGGTACTCAGACTACGAGGTTGGAAGCTGTGGGTGGGAGATCTCCTGAGGTGATGAGGTTCTGTATGGTCTGGGAGATGATGGTTTGGTGATGGGGGGTGGGGTCATGGTCGAGGGAGCGGTAGGAGGAGGTGTCTTCGAGTTGGAGTCTGGCTTCAGCGGTGTAGAGATCAGTGCACCAAATTACCCCTGTACCCCCTTTACCTGCTGGTTTGATGGTGAGGTTGGGATTGAAGCAGAGGGAGTGGAGGGCTGTGCATTGTGAAGGTGAGAGGTTGGAGTGGGGGAGGGGGGTAGACAGGTTGAGGCAGTTAATGTCTCAGTGGCAGTTGGAAATGAAGCGATCGAGGGCGGGTAATAGGCCAGCACGGGGTGTCCAGGTGGATGCAGTGTGTTAGAGGTGGGTGAAGGAGTCCTTGGAACTTGGGCGGTGGTCCTGATTGTAAAAGTAAGCTCGTAGGTCAGGAAAGAATCCATTTGGTTAAATAAAGACCTTTAGAGAAGGAAATTGTCGTCCTTACTTGGTGCAGTTCACATGTAACTCTAGACCCACATCAAAGTGGTTGACATTTACCTGACCCTGGGTAATAGGGATGGGCAATAAATGCTGGTCTAGCAAGTGATGCCCTCCCACCATGAATTAATGAATAAATGATATTCGTGGTCTCCCTGAAGAGACAGTTGTTGCATTGACTTGCGGCACTTCTTGGCAGTTGTCCATCCCCTTCTCAAAGAGCTGTGGAAAATCCAGAGTTTCTTTTTGGTCCTTGGTGGTTGTGAACTTCACTGTTTCCTTGAACAGCACAGCAAGGTTCAGAGTATCCGGCTCTGGCTGCTCATTGTAGTTGGCAGCTCTCAGTTCTGTATTTTCATCTATCAGTTCCCTGAAGGGCAACATACAGTCTGTGACATTTATCCATGACTGCACGTGTGAAATGTCATCACTAGGAGGTGTCATGATGTGATCTGGATTCAGTTGAGGTTTCCTTGCTATCAGTGAGTACAGAAACTATAAGGCTGTACTTACTTTGCTGCTCAACAAACAGTACAGTTGACTTGATGGAACCTCAAGGGTCTGTTAACGTTTGTGTCCGCTATGTTAGATTTTTGCAGCCATGTGGCCTACAATCCTCAGTGAGATGACCCTGGGCTCATGGAACCATACAATGGAAGATTGGAGGAACTCTGGCATTAGCCTCAGCCTCTATACTGCACCTGAAAGGAAGGAGACAGCTTCTCACTTATTGAGCCTAAACCCGGTCTCAAGTCCATTTACAAAGAGTGCCTGTGTTCCAGAAATCCTCCGATTTAAGCTACCTCTCCTAGAAAAGGCTCTTCCAATAGATGGGAACCTTCTACTTCCTGTGTGCTATCAGATTTATGTAGCTCTGGTGGGGATCTGTGCCTTGGAGATGGAAGCTTTTTGCAGTGACACGTTGTGTTGAAATAGCCTTTTGTGCCATAACCATGACAATGGCAGTAGGTACACTTCCAATCAGTGAGTACTTTTGACTCTACATCTGGAAGATGAGTGCCAGTGATGCTGCCTTCTGGTCAAGGATATGTAGTTGAAAGCACATTGAAGCCCCTTTGGTTAACAAACAGCAACATAAGCTTAGTGGATGAATCTTGTTCCCCCGTAATTAGGGTTTATTCTGCTTTCCCAGTTCCCACTGCCTAGCCAGATGCATTCATTTCAATTGCATAATGTTGTCTCTGCACTTCAGGGAGTGGTCATGGTCAAATAACAACGCTCATCAAAGCCTTCATTACCTGGCCGGATGTTAAATCTTAACTGATCCCATCTCTTGTCAATATGTCAACAGCATGGTTTGTGTTGACTTGTGTTGCACTCTATTAGTCACACTAACTGCTTGGATATGGCTACCCAACATTTTACCTACTGCAGTATTCTGTCTGGTCCACACTTACTGGTTTATTTCCTGGGTTCATTAGTCCTCACCCAAGATTGCAATGGCCTCCTTCACTTACCTTATTTGATCCTCCTGTTTATTTTTCTCTCTAGTTTAACCTTACTGCAGCATTGCACTCTCATCCTGCTACAGTTGTTCAACTTCACTTTAAGATTTTGTGCCAGTGATGTGCATGATTCTTGCTTCTTATTACTGATGACACTGTGTTGTAACTACACTTAGATAAATGTTGATCTACTGACAGCTGCTGCTTTATATTACAGTAATGACATCTACCATGAGTTCGACTTGAGGCATTTATACTTCCTTCATGGCAAGATGTTGAAAGTATGAGCTGATGTTGCAGTAATAACATAGGGATATTTAGGACCTGAGTGAACAGGAAGTGAAATATTAAGAATTTAACTGTGTGTTTAGTGTGGTAAAAACAATGACTGCAGATGCTGGAAACCAGATTCTGGATTAGTGGTGCTGGAAGAGCACAGCAGTTCAGGCAGTATCCAAGGAGCTTCGAAATCGATGTTTCAGGCATGTGTTCAGTACAAGTAAAATGTATCTGTAATAATAAGGTTTATCAATAGTTGTAAGGTTTATTAAGTTGTAAAGATGGCATGCCAACTTCCTGATGCCATGGTTGAGAATATTATAGAGAAGTTGAAAGACATTCTTCCAGGAGAGTGTGAACAAAGAACCATAAGACAGAGGAGCACATCAAGTCCACTCCACCATTCAACGATATCATGGCTGATCTAATAATCCTCAACTCCACATTCCTAAGTTTTCCCAATAATCCTCAAATCCCTTACTGATTAAAAAATCTATATATCTCAGCCTTGAGTATATTTAAAAAGCCCTCTATGGTAAAGAATTCCATCAATTCATTACCCTCCGAGGCAAAATATGTCCTCCTCTCTGTCTTATATGTGCAACACCTTATCTTGAGATTAAACCATCTGGTTCTGGACTCTACCAGGAGGGGAAACAATCATTTCATGTCTACCCTGTCAAATCCCCTAAGAATCAAATATGTTTCAAGAAGTTTGCCTGTCATTTTCTAAACTTCAATTAGTACAGTCTCAACCTACTCAACACCTCCTCATCAGAAAGTCCCTACATACCGAGGATCAAACTCATGAACCTTACCTGGATTGCTTCTAGTTTAGCTTTCCTTAGATAACAGGCCCAAAACTGTTCACATTATTCCAGCTGTGGTCTAACCAGTGCTCTATATAGTTTTAACAAAATGTCAGTATTTTTATATTCACTGTCTTTGAAATAAAGGCCAACATTCCATTTGCCTTCCCAATGCCTTCTGAAGTTGTTTGCTATGTTTTTAACAATTTATGAACATGAACTCGCAAATCCCTCTCTGCTGCAACATTCTGCAGTCTTTCTCCATTTAAAAAAAAAGCTAATTCCTTTATTCTTCCTGCCAAAGCACATGACCTCACATTTTCCCACTGTATATCTGTCAATTTCTTTTTTTTGCCCACTCATTTATCTGTCTACATTCCTGTGGGGGTTCTTTGTATTCCTAACCACTTGCCTTCATAAGAATTTGCAAGTGAGTATTAATAGGTTGAGTGAATTGGTTAAAACTTTGTCAGAGAGGTTTAATATAGGGAAATAGTGAGGTCATGCATATTAGTAGGAAGAATCAAATGGCATACTTTATTTAAATGGAGAGTGAGACTTGAGAAAAATGCAGCATGGGGGGAATGGGTGTTCTTGTAAATAAAACTCAAAATGTTAATACACAGATATAGCAACTAATTAAGAAGGCAAGTTGAATTTTGGCCTTTGTTGTTAGGGGCTTATAGCTTAAAAATATAGAAGTCTTGTTACAACTGTGCAGGGTGTTGGTGAGGAAGCACCAGAGGCACTGTGTGCAATTTTGGTCCTGATATGAGAATTGCAATGGATTTTATTGTCACATATACTCAAGTACAGGGATAAAGGAGGACAATGAAATGTTTACAATATCATCATATACAGTACCATCCTAGGTACAAGATACTTAAGTACAAAATCTTAGATAAAATGTAGAAAAATAAAGACATAAGTTAAAACATTACAATTCTAGTTAATACAAAATAGTGTTAATAAGATGTGGGTGTACTTTAAGAGAGTTAAAAACAGCAGAACTACCGTACACAGCATCGAGTGTTCTCAAGAAGGTAACAATGTAAAACTTGTTCAAATAATTCACTTAGCTCGTTGCCTGGAGACAAAAACAAATTTGAATTCAGCCATTCAGTTTAAATTGTACCCCAAAAAATATCAAACTCCAATCAAGTTTGAATTGAGTATATTGACAATCTTAAAAGCCATCGACACAATCCAGATGCTTTGGGGGGTATAAGACCGGGAAAATTGCACAGTTGAGGGGAGAACTGACAAGCCCCAGCATATAAACAAACTGTTTGAAAAATAGAAAGAAAGAGAGAAGAAAGGGAGAGAGAAAGAGAGAGAGAAGAAAGAGAAAAAGAGAGAGAATTTGAACTTGAGAAGTTGCAATTTAGTCAGCAAACTCAAGTAAACAGAATGGAGTTTAAAATGGAAGGTAGTGATCTATATAAATATGTCAAAACTCTGCCACATTTTGATGAGAAAGATATTGAAGCCTTCTTTATTTCATTCGAACAATTGGCTTGGCAGATGGAGTGGTGAAAGGATTTATAGGAAATACTAATTCAGACTTAACTGGTAGGCAGAGCTAGTCAAGTATTTGCCGCGTTGTCAGATGAGGTGACGGGGTGACGACATTATGAAGGGGTTCAACAGGCTATTTTAAGTGCTTATGAATTGGTACCAGAAGCATATAGAAAGTGGTTCAGAAACACAAAGGAAGAACCAGGGTCAGACTTACGTTGAGTTCCGTGTGCTTTGAAAATAGATAGGACATTTGAGGCTCTAAGAGAGATTATTCTGCTGGAGGAATTTAAAAGCTCACATCCAGAGATGGTAAGAATTCACGTGGAGGAACAGGAAGTTCAGGAAGTGAGAAGCGCAGCAGAATTAGCGAATGAGTACATGTTGGTGTGTAAGACAAGCTTCTAGCCAGAATTTCGTTTTGTGATGTTGGGAGAAGGGGAGATCCTGCACTACAAAACCAAGAGTAGAGTGCACTGGTAAGAATTTACCACAGGATAAAAAGAAGCCCAAGAGGGTGGAAAGGAGGTGAAAGGCCTCAGGTGTTTCCACTGTGGTAAAGTGGGACATGTAAAGTCACCGTGCTCATCATTAAAGAAATACACTGTGGGAAAAGATGTGGTAAAAGAAGCTAAGCCAGTGGCATTAGTGAAGGTCATAAAGGAGACCCCCAAGAAGAGCCAAGGAGCTGCAGGAGAGTGCACAGCCTGGGCAGGGGCTGGGTATGAAGTTAGTACCTGATCTCTACAAAGAATTTGCCTCTGTGGGTAAAGTTTACTCAGAAAGAACAGGGGAAGAAGGACAAGAAGTTATAATTTTGAGAGATTCAGGATCTAACCAGTCGCTGATAGTAAAGGATGAGCAAATGTGCACTCTTTCCGATCTGTTACCCAAGAGTGTGGTAACTTGTGGGATAGATAGACAGAAATTTAGCATTCCCTAAGACCTAATCAGGTGTACCTGAGAACTCTGTAGGAAGCTAGAGAAGTGATTGCTGGGCCTCTTGCTGAGATACTTGTATCATCGATAGTCACAGATGAGGTGCCGGAAGATTGGAGGTTGGCTAACATGGTGCCACTGTTTAAGAAGGGTGCTAAGGACAAGTCAGGAAACTATAAACCAGTGAACCTGACATTGGTGGTGGGCAAGTTGTTGGAGGGAATCCTGAGGGACAGGATGTACATGTATTTGGAAAGGCAAGGACTGATTAGGGATAGTCAACATGGCTTTGTGCATGGGAAATCGTGTTTCACAAGCTTGATTCAGTTTTTTGAAGAAGTAACAAAGAGGATTGATGAGGGCAGAATGGTAGATGTGATCTATATGGACTTCAGTAAGGTGTTCGACAAGGTTCCCCATGGGTGACTGGTTAGCAAGGTTAGATCTCACAGGGTACAGGGAGAACTAGCCATTTGGATACAGAACTGGCTCAAAAGGTAGAAGACAGAGGGTGATGGTGGAGGGTTGTTTTTCAGACTGGAGGCCTGTGACCAGTGGAGTGGCACAAGGATCGGTGCTGAGCCCTCTACTTTTTGTCATTAACATAAATGATTTGGATGCGAGAATAAAAGGTACAGTTAGTGAGTTTGCAGATGACATCAAAATTGGAGGTGTAGTGGACAGCGAAGAAGGTTACCTCAGATTGCAACAGAATCTGGACCAGATGGGCCAATGGGCTGAGAAGTGGCAGATGGAGTTTAATTCAGATAAATGCGAGGTGCTGCATTTTGGGAAAGCAAATCTTAGCAGGACTTATACACTTAGTGGTAAGGTCCTAGTGAGTGTTGCTGAACAAAGAGACCTTGGAGTGCAGGTTCATAGCTTCTTGAAAGTGAAGTCTCAGTTAGATAGGATAGTGAAGAAGGCGTTTGGTATGCTTTCTTTTATTGGTCAGAGTATTGAGTACAGGAGTTGGGAGGTCATATTGCGGCTGTATAGGACATTGGTTAGGCCACTGTTGGAATATTGCGTGCAATTCTGGTCTCCTTCCTATCAGAAAGATGTTGTGAAACTTGAAAGGGTTCAGAAAAGATTTACAAGGATGTTGCCAGGGTTGGAGGATTTGAGCTACAGGGAGAGGCTGAACAGGCTGAGGCTGTTTTCCCTGGAACGTTGAATGCTGAGACGTTACCTTATAGAGGTTTACAAAATTATGAAGGGCATGGATATGATAAACAGACAAAGTCTTTTCCCTGGGGTCTGGGAGTCCAGAACTAGAGGGCATAGGTTTAGGGTGAGAGGGGAAAGATATAAAAGAGACCTATGGGGCAACATTTTCACACAGAGGGAGTATGTGTATGAAATGAGCTGCCAGAGGAAGTGGTGGAGGCTGGTACAATTGCAACATTTAAAAGGCATTTGGATGGGTAGGAAGGGTTTGGAGGGATATGGGCCAGGTGCTTGCAGGTGGGATTAGATTGGGTTGGGATATCTGGTTGGCATGGACGGGTTGGACCGAAGGGTCTGTTTCCATGCTGTACATCTCTATGACTCTATGACTCTATGTAAGATCAGGTTGGAATGGCAACTTAAGACTGGCGATGTTACAGTGAGAGTGATTGAAAGAGTGTCAGTTCCAGGATTTCAGTTTGTTTTTGGGAATGATTTAGCAGGATCCAAGGTGGGAGTGATACCCCTTGTTGTGGAGAAGACCAAGGAAGACCAAGAAACTGAGGAATTAAAACAGAAATATCCTGGTATTTTCCCAGACTGTTTGGTAACCAGATCCCACTATCATAAGTCACAGCACTAAATGAAAAGTAAAGAGAAAAATGAAGGAGTCGAGGTTTAGTTAGCAGATACCCTGTTTGACGTAATAGTGCAGGAAAAACCTGAACAGGCTGTGTTTAATCCTGAAAGGCTAAGAGACTTGCAGCAGCAAGACAAGATGATTAAAAATCTTTATGTGGATTAGCACTCTGAAAAGGAGGCAGAGAATATTCTGGAGGGTTATTATCTGAAAGATAGAATCCTATTCAAAGTTTGGGTGAAGATTTGTAAGTCGGGTGCTCGTTGTTGTGGTTCTGTTCGCCGAGCTGGAAATTTTTGTGCAAACGTTTCGTCCCCTGTCTAGGTGACATCCTCAGTGCTTGGGAGCCTCCTTTGAAGCGCTTCTGTGGTGTTTCCTCCGGCATTTATAGTGGCCTGTCCCTGCCGCTTCCGGTTGTCAATTTCAGCTGTCCGCTGTAGTGGCCGGTATATTGGGTCCAGGTCGATGTGTTTGTTGATGGAGTTTGTGGAAGAGTGCCATGCTTCTAGGAATTCCCTGGCTGTTCTTTGTTTGGCTTGCCCTATAATGGTAGTGTTGTCCCAGTCGAATTCATGTTGCTTGTCGTCTGCGTGTGTGGCTACTAAGGATAGCTGGTCGTGGCGTTTCGTGGCTAGTTGATGTTCATGGATGCGGATCGTTAGCTGTCTTCCTGTTTGTCCTATATAGTGTTTTGTGCAATCCTTGCATGGGATTTTGTACACCACATTAGTTTTGCTCATGCTGGGTATCGGGTCCTTCGTTCTGGTGAGTTGTTGTCTGAGGGTGGCTGTTGGTTTGTGTGCTGTTATAAGTCCTAGTGGTCGCAGTAGTCTAGCTGTCAGTTCTGAAATGCTCCTGATGTATGGTAGTGTGGCTAGTCCTTTGGGTTGTGGCATGTCCTCGTTCCGTTGTGTTTCTCTTAGGCATCTGTTGATGAAATTGCGAGGATATCCGTTTTTGGCGAATACCTTGTATAGGTGTTCCTCTTCCTCTTTTTGCAGTTCTGGTGTGCTGCAGTGTGTTGTGGCCCTTTTGAATAGTGTCTTGATGCAACTTCGTTTGTGTGTATTGGGGTGGTTGCTTTCACAGTTCAGGACTTGGTCTGTGTGTGTGGCTTTCCTGTATACCTTTGTGGTGAATTCTCTGTTCGGTGTTCTCTGTACCATCACGTCTAGGAATGGGGGTTGGCTATCCTTTTCTTCTTCTCTCATGAATCGGATTCCTGTTAGTGTGGCGTTGATGATCCAGTGTGTTTTCTCTATTTCTGTGTTTTTAATGATTACAAACGTGTCATCGACATATCTGACCCAGAGTTTGATGTTGATGACACCTTTGTAATCATTAAAAACACAGAAATAGAGAAAACACACCGGATCATCAACGCCACACTAACAGGAATCCGATTCACGAGAGATGAAGAAAAGGATAACCAACTCCCATTCCTAGACGTGATGGTACAGAGAACACTGAACGGAGAATTCACCACAAAGGTATACAGGAAAGCCCCACACACAGACCAAGTCCTGAACTATGAAAGCAACCACCCCAACACACACAAACGAAGTTGCATCAAGTCACTATTCAAAAGGGCCACAACACACTGCAGCACACTAGAACTGCAAAAAGAGGAAGAGGAACACCTATACAAGGTATTCGCCAAAAACGGATATCCTCGCAATTTCATCAACAGATGCCTAAGGGAAAGACAGCGGAACAAGGACACTACCATACATCAGGAGCATTTCAGAACTGACAGCCAGACTACTGCGACCACTAGGACTTATAACAGCATACAAACCAACAGCCACCCTCAGACAACAACTCACCAGAACGAAGGACCCGATACCCAGCATGAGCAAAACTAATGTGGTGTACAAAATCCCATGCAAGGACTGCACAAAACACTATATAGGACAAACAGGAAGACAGCTAACGATCCGCATCCATGAACATCAACTAGTCACGAAACGCCACGACCAGCTATCCTTAGTAGCCACACACGCAGACGACAAGCAACATGAATTCGACTGGGTCAACACTACCATTATAGGGCAAGCCAAACAAAGAACAGCCAGGGAATTCCTAGAAGCATGGCACTCATCCACAAACTCCATCAACAAACACATCGACCTGTACCCAATATACCGGCCACTACAGCGGACAGCTGAAACTGACAACCGGAAGCGGCAGGGACAGGCCACTATAAATGCCGGAGGAAACACCACAGAAGCGCTTCAAAGGAGGCACCCAAGCACTGAGGATGTCACCTAGACAGGGGACGAAACGTTTGCAACAAACATTTCCAGCTCGGCGAACAGAACCACAACAATAGAATCCTATGACGGAATTGGAGACCATGGCAGGTTAATGCAGAGGAGAAATGGGCCGAAGTGCACCAGATTGTGTTGTCGGTAGCATACAGACAGGAGGTGTTATGGGTAGCACATGTAGGAGGTCACATAGGGGTATGTAAGACTCAGGCGAAGGTATAAAAACATTTTTATTGGCCTAGAATGTGCATGGATGTGGTTAACTTTTGCTGTATGTGTCATACATACCAAATGGTAGGTAGGCCACAGACGCTTATAAAACCACCACCTTTGTTGCCAATTCCCGCATTTGAAGAACCTCTTACACAGGTTATAATTGATTGTGTAGGTCCCCTCCCGAGAATTAAAAGTGAGAATTAGTATTTGTTAACCATAATGGATGTGTCTAGCAGATGTCCAGAGGCAATTCCATTAAGGAGTATGAAGGCAAAAAGGGTAGTTGAGGAGTTAGTTGCTTTCTTCACATAGTATGGCCTACCCAGAGAGATTCAATTGGACCAAGCATCAAGTTTTACTGTGAGCTTTAGAAAGGTGGCATCAGACCTTGAAGACCACATTGAGAGCATACTGTCAGGATTACCAGAATGATTGGAATAAAGGTATCCCATTCGTATTGTTTGCCATTGGAGATGCCCCAAACAAATCTACTCAGTTTACTCCCTTTGAGTTAATATTTTGACATGAAGTGAGAGATCCTTTTAAATTTATTAATTAAAGAAAAATTGACAGGACCAAAGTCGGAGATCTCACACTTGGATTACGAATCAGAGCTGAGGGAGAGACTAAATCGAGTAGGTGAGTTAGCTAAACAGCACCTAAAGAGCGCACAGTGTAAAATGAAGCAGGTGGCAGATAAAAGCTCTGAGACTTGGATGTTTTCCCAAGGGGATAACATGTTAGTACTGTTACCAGTGATGGGAAATCCCTTCAAGGCCAGTTTTAGTGTCCCTATCAAATTGAGAAAAAGTTGAGTCAGGTGAACTATCTAGTAAAGATGTTCGATAGATTAAAAAAAAGGTATCGGGTATGTCATGTGAACATGTTGAAACCGTATTATACTAGAGAGAAAGAACTGGAGAAACAGGTGTTAGTTACTGCCCTGCAGAGTGAGGAATCAAATCCAGATGATATGGATTTTGAGGTGCCTCAAATAGATTTTAAAAATGAAGAAGTCCTTGAGGAGTGGGATAGGTTAGTAAGCTATCTGCCTCAGGAGCATAGAACGCAGTTGAAAGATTTGTTACTGCAGTACAAGGACATATGTAAGAATCAGGTGGTGAAGACTAATACTATTGTACATGAAGTAGACATGGGAAATACTGTTCCAAAAAACAAGACCCCTATTAGCTTAATCCTTTCAAAGCCAGATGGGTCCAGATAGAGGTGGAGGCCATGATCGATGAGAACATCATTGAACCAAGCCAGAGTAAGAAGAGTTTACTGATCGACTTAGTTGGACAGGACTCGATGATTCTGCGTGGATTATCGGAAGGTCAATACCATTACAAAATTAGACTCATATCCAAGTCCTAGATTGGAGGACTGTATTGAGAAAGTTGGACAAGCATGTTACATCACCAAGTTGGAGTTAATGCGTGGTACTGGTAAGTACTTTTATCAAAGTTGGCAAGATAAATTTCTGCATTTGTGACCCCAATGGGCTATATCAGTTTAAAGTGATGCCCTTTGGAATGAAGAAGGCACCTGCCACATTCCAAAGACTCATGAAAATAGTTGTCGCTGGGTTAGCAAACTGTGCAGTCTCTTTGGACGATGTAGTGATCTTTAGTAAGTCCTGGAAAGATCACATGGTGCAGTTGGCAGAGCTCTTTGAATGACTATGAGAAGCAAAACTGATGATAAACTTAAATAAAACAAAAGCAGATGTCATGTTCTTGGGACATAATATCGGTCATGGAAGGTTGACCCCATGGAACGCAAAGATGAGAGCCATCGAGGAATTTCTGTGACCAATCTTGAAGAAAAAGGTGCTTCAATTCTTAGGACTCAATGGATTATATCAGAAGTTTGTTCCAAACTTCAGCAGTGTAGTGGCACCGTTAACCAATTTGCTGAAGAAGAACACAAAGTTTCAGTGGACAGAACCATGCCAGGAGGCATTCAACCATTTGAAAGCCATATTAACCAGCAAACCAGTTTTAGTTACACCAAACTTTTCAAAAACTTTTAAAGCCCCCATCGATGCTAGTGACATAGGAGTCATTATCCTATAGAAAGATGAGGATGGGATTGAACTACCAGTTGGTTATTTTTTCAAGAAGACCAACATCCACCAGAGGAAATACTCCACAATTGAAATGGAACTATTGAGTTTGCTACTGGTCTTACAACATTTTAATGTGTATGTCACAAACAATGTGTCAGAGATGGTTATGTATGCTGAACACAATCCACTCACATTGTTAGGACGTTTTAAAGATAAGAATATGAGACTATTTTGTTGGAGTCTTATGTTACGGATTTTTAACTTAAAAATCACACATGTTGTGGATCGGAAGAATGTAATCGCAGATGCACTATCCTTGATTTAACTGATAGATGAGATTTGTCTTTATTTGACATTATACATATATAGGTACATGGGAAAAAGTTAAGGTGAACTTATATTAACATTATCTGTGTGTTAGGGTAATGTGTTTTTAAGTAGAGAAAAAAAACAAAGCAGTCTTTTCATTATGATGGTTCGTTTTGTCTTAAGGGGGGACGCGTTATGAACATGTAGGTGTACTTTAATTGAGTCAAAAGCAGCAGAACTACCTGACACAGCACCAAGTGTTCTCAATAAGGCACCAATGTAGCACTTGGTCGAACAACTCAATTAGCTCATTGCCTGAACACAAAAACAAATTAGAATTCAGCCGATCAATTTAAATTATATCTAGAAAAATATCAAACTCCAATCCAGATTGAGTTTAGTATATTGAAAATCTTAAAAGCCAATGACACAATCTGATTGGATTTGGGGGTATAAAACCGGGAAAATTGAACAGTTGAAGGGAGAATTGCCAAGCCCAGCATGTAAACAAACTGCTTGAAAAATAGCGCTCTTAAAAAGGTAACCTTTCAATCAGTAACCTGTGATGCCAAAATTCCTAAGAACAAGAAAAGGAGACACAGGAAGATCTGACTAGAAGAACGAAAGCTGCCTGGCTTTAAGATAAAAAGTCTTGTTTTATAAATCTTAATTGGGAGTTTTGTCAGACTAGTATTATAGAAAGGAAAGTAACAGATAGGTTAAAGTAAGGAATGGTAAATACTTGTTCATTAATTATACTCTGTTATACTTTAAGAAATAAAATTGTTTATTTTAATTTAAATAGTTCTTGGCCACTTGAATTTTTACAGATTACTGCATAGGATGAATCTTTGCTGTGTTGCTGATTTTAAATTAAGCAGAAGGGTTTACCCTGTGTCATAACAAGAACAAATCTGGGTAGAGGTGTTCACATCATACACTGTGATACAGAAACAGGACATGACATTACAAGTGATTGTGATATTTTATCTTTGTGACTGAATCAGCAAAACTCAAGCCCAATGTGTTTCTTTTGGAACCAGAGTCTGTGAACAGAGGTGGCATAGCTGAAGTACATCATGGCTAAACACAGCAGGAAGATATTTAAACCAGGTGACTGGCAATTGACTACAATTTTTCTGGGTATGTCAAACTTTTCAAAGAATATAGAGAGCTCTGGAGACAGAGTGTGATACCTCTTGTGACTCTGATTCAGTCAAATGTTGGGACTTCCAGTGAGAAGCAGCATCATAGAGGGAGAGGACTGCAGATACAGGCAGCAGGCCAGCAACAAACTGGAATCCAACCTGAGGAGCTTCAGTCTCGGCATCACAATTAAAGCAAGATAAGGGGCGTGCAACTAACTTCCAGGGTAAGATAGTGAACTGTCCAAGAAGGATGACTAACTACCATGTATTTTAAGGGACTGTCCCTTATTCTCACTTCACGTTTGTCCAACATCCTTCAGAGAACATCTGTTCTCCTATAATTGAAGAACCAGCTTAGGGACACTGAGTAGTCATTTTTGAATGATTTGAGTGCGACTGCAATGTTGAGAGTTGGCCAGCCAATGATGTTCTGACTCCATAATATGAGATCAAAATTTTGGTTATTTTAAGCAGCTGCCATATTCAATGTCCCTCTCACTTTTGGAAATCCAAAGTCCCTGTGCTTTTGCTCACCAGTAAGCTGCTGCTTCTTCCTAGTCACCTTTTTTTAAAAAAACTTTCATATGCATTGATTAGCCAGCATTTAAGGTATGGGTATTTTAGGTATTGATGCAGTCATGTTGCTGCAGAGACCACCTCTCCAAGGAGGCCACTACAATGCTGAACCTCCACAGATCCCCTGGAGAGATGTGTGGAATCTCTCAGTCTCCAGTCATTGCTGCATCATTTTTGTTACCAATATCATTATCAATTTGGTCAGCTAATAAATCAGCTATTGTATTGATTTGGAAACCTAATCTGAGAAAACAGTAGGATTTGGACCATCACTGGATTCACCTAGACGGATGGTGCCTTTGGCTGTGTACATATGAGCAGCAGGTTTCCTACAGATAATCCAGTACACTTCTTCAACAGGAAGGGTTTCCACATATTCACTGTTCTGTTATTCTGTGAGAACCTAAAGCATGTATGTGATCTCAGGAAGCAGCCATTATGGCTCCATATAAAGGCAGTCTGAGGCTCCACACCTTTTCAGACATTTCGCATGCTATCGAGGATGGATACTAAGTGACAAGAACTAACCAAAGAAGTTATGGCTACTGACACTTGTGAGAAATCCAAGTACAGATATAGAGGGGAAGTACAGTAATTATCAATCAGTCTGTGGGCCTTCTCAGATAGTCATACAGCAAGGAAATAGCCTGTCCAAATAGCTTTTAAATGTTGTAATTTTATCTGTATCTACCACTTTCTCAGGCAGTTCAATCCACATATGAACCACACTTTGTGTGAAAACGTAGCTCCTCAGGTTCCTTTTAAATCTTTCTCCTCTCACCTTAAAAATGTGATCTCTATTTTTGAAATCCCTTACCCTCGGGAAAAGACTTTTGCTATTCACCTTATCTATGCTTCTCATGATTTTATAAATCTCTGTAAAGTCACACCTCACCCTCCTATGCTCCAGTGAAAAGAGCTTAGCCAGCCTCTTCATTTAATTCAAACTCTCCATTCCCAGCAACATCCTTGTAAATCTCTCCAGTTTTATAATATCCATCATATAGCAGGGCAACCAGAACTGTACACAGTGCTCCAAAAGTGGTCGCACCAACATCCTGTACAACCGCAACAAAACATTCCAACTCCTATACTCAATGGTCTGAGCAATGAAGACAAGCATGTTAAAATGCATTCTTAACCAGTCTGTCTACCTGTGATGCAGCTTTCAAGGAACTATGTACCTGAACCCCCTAGGTCTCTCTGTTTGACAATACTATCAGGGCAAACCATCACAACTATATAAGTCCTGCCCTTGTTCGTCTTACCAAAATACAGAACCTCGCTATTTATCCAAATTAAACTCCATCTGCCAGTCCTCAGCCCATTGGCCGAATTGATCCCTTTGTAATCTTAGACAACCTTTTTTAGTACCTACTATACCACCAATTTTGATGTCATCTACAAACTTACTAATCATACTTCCTAAATCCCTGTGGAACACCGCTGGTCACAGATCTCCAGTTCAAAAAATCCACCCTCCATCACCAATCTCTAGCTTTTTCATTCAAGCTAATTTTGTATCGAATTGGCAAGCTCTCTGTGATTCCTATGTTTTCTAACTTTACTCAGCAGTCTACCAAGCAAAACCTTGTCAAAGGCTTCACTAAAGTCCATGTAGACAATGTCTACCACTCTGCCCTCATCTATCCTTTTGGTCACATCCTTAAAAAACATGCTTTCCCATGCACAAAGCCATGCTGACTTTCCCTAATCAGTCCTTGCCTTTCTAATTGCACATTAATCCTATCTTTCAGAAACCCCTCCAATAACTTACCCACCACTGATGTCAGACTCGCCAAACTTTCCTTATAGCTTTTCTTAAATAATGGTACAACATTAGCCACCTTCCAGTCCTCTGGTGCCTCACCTGTGGTTATTGATGATTCAAATATTTCCTCTAGGGCTCAACAGTTTCTTCCCTATTCTCTTCCTTGTTGGTCTTTTGCTCTTAATATTCTTTTAGAATCTCTTTGGATTACCCTTACCAGATCTGCCAAAGTTATATATCCTTTTTTGCCCACCTGATTTCCCACATCACTTATACACTTCAAACAACTCACTTGATCCCAGGTGTCTATACCTAATGCATGCTTCCTTCTTATTCTTGAACAGAGCCTCAACATCTTTATTCATTCCTTCCCCCTAACAGGAACATAATGCTTCTGAACTCTCATCATCTCACTATTAAAAGCCTCCCACTTGCCAGTTATCCCTTGACTTGCGAACAGTTGACTCCAATCAACTTTTGAAAGTTCCTATCTCATATTGTCAAAATTGGTTTTACTCCAAATAAGAAATTTTCTATCACTATCTTAAAACTAATAGAATTATGATCACTGGTATGCTCCCCAACTAACACTTCAGTCACTTGCCCTGCCTTACTTCCTAAGAGAAGGTCAATCTTTCCTACTTCTCTAGTAGGTACATCTACATATTGATAAAGAAAATGTGCTTGAACACATTTAACAAATTCATCCCCATCCACTATGGCATTCCCAGTCTAGACATTGGATTACTGTGTTGGGAATGCATAAACCTAACAATGCTGCCTCTCATTATAAGCTTTGAATGGGTCAAGATACTGTTGAAGGACCATGACCCATATCAAATGCAGCATTACACATTTACAGTGCCAAAACGTTACCAGTAAGGATGGCATGAATTAATAGAACATCTCACAACTGGAAGAATTGTTGTCAGTTTCAGAAAGGCTAAAGAGTTTCTGTCCACACCTGGAGAACCTTGCATCAGACTGTTGCCTTTCAAATGTTCCAGTTGCTACCTGTCACTCGAGCAGCCTACAGATATAGCAATGCATCCAGGTTGAGTTTAAATAGAACCGTGCTACTGAAACTACTGTTGTTAACAAAAACATCTGGTTTGCTAATATCCTTCAGGGAAGAAATCTGCCAAACTCACCTGGTCTGAACTATATGTGATTCTGGATTCACAATAATGCGTGGCATGGTGACTTAGTGATTAGCACTGCTGTCTCATGGCATCAGGGACCTGGGTTCGATTCCACCCTCAGGCGAGTATATGTGTGGAGTTTGCACATTCTCCACTTAACTGTGGGTTTTCTCTAGGTGCTCCTATTCTTCCCACAGTCCAAACATGTGTAAGGTAGATGGATTGACCATGCGAAATTGCCTGTAGTGTTCAGGGATGAGTGGGTTAGCCATGGGTTTTACAGGGTTATGATAAGGGTGGGGTCCGGATGGGATGCTGTTTGGAAGGTCAATGTGGACTTAATGATCCAAATGGCCTGCTTCCACACTGTAGGGATTCTGTGTGGTTGACCCTAAACTACCCACTAGACAAGTAGGGATGGACAATAAAGTTTGGCCTAGCCAGTCATGCTCAAATTTCATGAACAATTCTTTTTAAAAAAACTATTGCTGTTCAAGAGTCATTGAGGCAAGGATGTCACAGCTCTGCATGCATCTCTGTCAGCTATTAGGTGGTTTGCTGGATCTGGCTGTCTATGAATTTCTCAAAAAGGGGCAGCCAAGTGCTCACAGTAAATAGTTCCCATGTATCTGATAGACAATACACTATGTGCCATTGGCAATGACTGGAAAGGCATCTTTATCTTCAAGCATACATTCACCCATGGATACAGGCAAATTAGTTCAAAAAGCAATCTATAGTGCCCTCACCTTGACAGGTCACCTAAGGTCATCGGAAAGGAAAACATGAAGATTGCAGATTCTGGAGATCAGAGTCAAAAAGTGTGGTGCTGGAAAAGCACTGCCGGCCAGGCAGCATCTGAGGAGCAGAAGAGATGACATTTCAAGGGTAAGCTGATCCCTGATGAAGATCTTATGCTCGAAACATTGACTCTCCTGCTCCTCAGATGCTGCCTGACTGCCTGTGCTTTTCCAGCGCCATGTTTTTTGACCTGAGGTCATCAGCCCACTTGCAACATTGCTGCCTAGTCAAGGGATGACTCGAGAACTACTGATTCTCTCAGGAATTTCTATCCAGATGACTTAGTTTGATAGGACAAATTCCTTCCACTATATTGAGGGAAGAAGGCATCCCTCCTCACCTAAGCAATTTGGAGGAGAACCTGCAGAGAAGCATTGCTGAATGCTGTGGCAACCATGGTTCTTCATGCTGCCAATTCTCCAAAAACCTTCTTCCAAAGGGCTTCTACACATTTTGTCTTTGTGGAAGGAACCGTTTGATAGAGTGTTGCCACTGAACTGCAATTACCATCAATCTTCCTAACTACCCAGTTTGATCCTGCCTCCAGTCACAGCACCAGAAGCTCGGACCTTGTAAAAATTCATCCTCACAATTTTCAATCAAAACTTTAAAAATGTTTGGGTTTACCCATCTGAACCCAAATATCTAAATTCGACAATGGATATAAAAGTAATGGAAAAAGATAGTTTCAAAAAAAGACGTACAAGACGATCGATTGGACTGGCCTTCCCCCCCAATTCCCATTGTTTAGCATATTAGATTAGATTACTTACAGTGTGGAAACAGGCCCTTCGGCCCAACAAGTCCACACTGCCCCGCCAAAGCGCAACCCACCCATACATTTACCCCTTACCTAACACTACGGGCAATTTAGCATGGCCAATTCACCTGACCTGCACATCTTTGGACTATGGGAGGAAACTGGAGCACCCGGAGGAAACCCACGCAGACACGGGGAGAACGTGCAAACTCCACACAGTCAGTCGCCTGAGACGGAACTGAACCCGGGTCTCTGGCGCTGTGAGGCAGCAGAGCTAACCACTGTGCCACCGTGCCGCCCACTAAAGTGAAGTGGAAACCAAATTGTGTACTTCTCATGTGTGAGCTAGCACTTTATGCTTCAGAGTTGGACAAATATTTAACTCTTCTGGATGAGAAGAAGGTAATAATAGACCTATGAACCCTATTGCCTAAGTAGGTGGAAGAAAGGTGACATATTTTATTACCCTTTATCTCTTCTATATAATTGACATTGATATAACATGTTCATATCAACAGTCTTAATTTTTTTCAAATGCAAAATTTAATAAAATTAAAGTATTTTATAAGTAATTAAAATAAATTACATTCTGATATTGTGAAATGTAGTTTTCGATAAAATCATATGTCAATAGAAGTTAATATTGGTACTTAATAGTGGGCCAAAGCAATTACTGTGAGAACCTTCGTTCCCTTAACAACCCATTCATTGATATTGTTTGCCATTAGCCTTATGTTCAATTGACATTTTCAATGTAATGGGTTTTGTCAAAAAGCTATTTCTGCTGGAGCATTTTGTAGTATAGGCAATAATGGCTAACTTCTTGCTCTAAGTAAATATTTGTGGAGCGCTAACAGTGTTATTCATAAATAGTGGAGAATGTTCTCTAATAACCAGTACTGGTTGTTGAGCCCAGTTGTTTGTTCCTTGGAGAATCCTAATTGCCTCGTTTGTATTCAGGATCTATCTTACAATGCTTGTGACTAAAATCTGATTCACAGAACAAATTGGTTCAAAGATAGAACCACATCATTCTATTTAAACAATTAATAATTTTAAGGAGGTGGCCTCTGATCATGACAGGAGGCAATAACATTGGATATATCTATGGTAAGTGTCGAGTTTTATTTCTGACACGCAAAATCTAGTCATACATATTTAAATTTGCTAGAAATTATACACAAAATAAACTGAAGTTGATTTTATTAGTATTGTAAGACTTCATAATTTTAATTTTCAAGTAGGTGTGTGCATCTACTGTACGATACGCATTGTTATTGCTATTCAGTATGGTTTTAATAAAATCAAACAGAAAGCAATTGTTTCTTATAGTTAACATGAATCTTTGATATATTTCCACTTTTCCTCTAAATCAGAATCATTACATACACTTGTGGTAATTAACGTGTTAATGCATTTATATGTATTTACTTTCCTCTTTATTGATTAAGCTTATTCACGCACTGAAATTATGGTAATTGAAAGTGTCATGTTATGTATGTCCCTATGCTTGTATGTGTTATTTTTCTTCTGTGTGTAGTTCATATTTGTAAATATGGAATATGTGGTCATTTATATAAATATATGAATGTGTGAATTAGGAGCAGAAATAGACCATTTAGCCCCTTGAGCCTGCTCCCCCAGCCATAAACAGTGGCTGATCTGTTTGTGTTTTGAATTCCACTTTCCCATCCACACTATAAGCTTTTCATTCACTTGAACAAGATTCCGCTAACACAAATCTATCTATTTATTCAATGACCCCGCTTCCACCGCCATCTGATGCAGACTGTTCCAAAGATATTGAGAGACAACATTTAGAGTCATAGAGTCACAGAGCTGTACAGCATGGAAACAGACCTTTCAGTCCGAGTTGTCCATGCCAACCAGACATTCTAAATTAATCTAGTCCCACTTTCCAGCATTTGGCCCATAATCCCCTAAATCCTTTCTCTTTATCTGTGTCCTCAAAAGGCAACCCCTAATTTTTAACTGATATCCCCAAGCTCTGGAGTTCAAAATTGGGGTGTACACCTAAGTAGTGTATAATCTGTATATTTGTGCTAATGCTTGATGTTACGGTGTATATGCACTGTGGATGTGTGAATGTGTGTGCGTCTGGTACATGCGTAAACATCTATGCGTGTAGTGCATAAAGAGCTGTATATTGTTTGTCTAAATACAGGTATGTGGTGTAAATGCATGACCTCTAATAGGTTCAGCTACTCTGAACTTACAGTTCAAATTTTATTCACCTCCTATCCCAATACCTCACCTCCCAACATCCCTCATCATCCCCACTGTAGCCAGCAAGAATAGAACACTTCGGATTTACTCAAAGGGGAGCAGTGTCTTAGATAACAGATTAATGCTACACATACACAGGTGCATTTCAGGCAGCAAGAGTCTTGAGCCTCCCACATTGTAAATATCCATATCATTTTAGTCAGCCTTACATGACTAATTAGGTCAGCTAGAAAAATCATAAGATATCCTACTGGAATTCACTTCACCAGTGACAATACTATGACTTTAAAATGTTTTGTTTTTGAAGAGAGATTTTAAGGCATAGGCACCAAGCTGTCTATTGAAGGCCCGTAAACAGCTTATAAGGCCTTTTTTTAAAGTAGGAACAAGAGAAGGAGCCTGAATGGGTGGGGCAAGCTTTCACTGAATTGGGATTTTAAATTTTAGTTTTCAGTAGCAGTTGCTGGGGTCTTGAAGCTGGATGGAAACTGCAGTATATCTATCCCTGCTGCGCTCTCTCTCTCTCTCTCTCTCTCAGGGTTTTCTCTTGATGTTTCTCTTCCTGGACTGGAGAACTACTTGTGAGACCATTTATTTTTCTGAACTTGTCTTTGCCAAGGGTGTTTATGACATGTTACTACATTGGAACAAATAATTAGTCGTAATTAATATCTCTATTATTTTGTTAAGCATTTTGATAGGGTTACAGTTAAGCCAATTTTGTCTGCACTTTAACTGTAGTGTTAACACATGTTTCACTTAATGGTGAGAAGTTTGACCAATCAAATTGTATCCAGCATGCAACACCTTACACTTACCTTTGGAATAAGATAAACTTAGGGTCTAGGCTGTCTTCGTAATATATTTTGAGGGGGTTTGGTCTAGTCCATAACACCAATCCTGCAATTCTCAACTCATTGTTCTTCTATTCAGATTTTTTTCTTATGCAGACATTAATCTGGTATGTAGCATCCCCTTTCCCTATCTGAAAACCATTTAGTCAGTCTGCAAGACAATTAATTTCAGCTAATCACTGATCAAAATCATTTTCCCAGAATATGCTTATGCTACAATGTGCAGCACATGCTTCAAAAATCCTTCAGTGTTGAACATTCTGTTCATTATTGTTAAAAACCAGCTCTGAGTACACAGAAGGATCAATTGAGTCTTAACTTCTTCACACAATCTCTTTGTTATATCCAGTGATCAAGCTCCCTTCATTTTGCGCTGCTTCTGAAACTCATCAAAAACATTAAAATACAGGTTGATTTTGCAATTTTATTTATTTGCTTAAACAACTGATCCATATACATTTTTTATCTACATTCTCTGTGGTTGTAATTTTACACAAAATACAGATAAAACATATTGTATGAAAGTTACCTTTACTGGGCCCTTCTGTTAGTGATCTGTTCTGTGCTGAGTGATTCAGTCAGGTTTGTGATAGATGCAATCCAATTAACTTTTGTAGCTGGTTAATGAAAAAATAATTAATTATTCTATGGAATCATATCTGTAAAGGTGACAGTGCCTTCCATAAGAGAGGAGATAAAAAGCTTAGATATATTTGAGCTGCAGTTTTAGACTGCAGTGCTAAAGAGGTACAGTACTGCTACAGTGATTCCAATCTGACTATATAAGAAAACATAAGGATCGCTAAGCACCATTTTTTGAGATATAGTTTTGGTCATTCTAAACTCTTACCATTTCTCTTAACTATTTAACAGTAATAGGAGATTGGTTTAGCATTTAAGGTTGACACCCCAATGCCTGCAGCCTACTTGACTGGCTCCTCTTTGACAAACATTCAATCTCACTACCGCAGCTCCTCAGTAGCATTATTGCAACACATCTACAGGATGCACTGCAGAAATTCACTAAGCCTCCTTAGTTAGCAACTTTCAAATCCATGACCACTTCCATCTCGAAGGACAAGGGCAACAAATATATGGAAACACCACAATTTGCATGTTCCCCTCCAATCCACTCACCATCCTGACTTTGGAAATTTATTGCTGATCCTTCAGTGTTACTGGATCAACATCCTGAACTCTCTGCTCATGTGATCCGAATATAAATTAAGAAATTCATAGGTTCATGCAAGTTAAACAGTGAGTTTGAGTAATTAAGATAAATCAACATCAAAATAACCATGTGCAATTATGTTGTACCTAATTTCTATCAGGTATTACTGATTGCTACATAACATGAACAGCTCGGTATTAGTTTTGAATAAAATCTTTGAATGAAAACTATATAATTAAAAGCTTCATGTAAACATTGAATTAATATTAATGTTTTCAACTCAACACTAGATTACATTGCTCAACATGTGGGACCTCCATACCTAATATAATTCACACAACATTTTAATGAAAAAGTTTGTATGTTGAACTTAATCTAGGGTTTTATAAATAATTTGACACTTAAGATGAAGGTAGAGACTAAGTGCAAGTATTCAAACTACCTTGAAAATAGAAGATTGTTTACCACCCATTTCAATTCCCCTAACCACTCCCTTTCCGACATAACCATCCTTGGACTTCTCCATTACCACAGCAAACCAAATCCCAACTTGGAGGGACAACACCTCATCTACCGCCTGGGCAGTTTACAGCCTGGAAGACTCAACACTGAGTTCTCCAATTTCAAATAACCTCCCTTCCCATCCCCCAACTCCCTTCCCAGCCCCTCCCCCACCCTGCCACTAGTCACCAAGCAGATTCATTCCGCCCATTGCCCAAACAGGTCGAACCCTCTACCTGTCTTCACCTATCCCCACTTCACCACCCTGCCCCTGCCATGTCCTTTATCTGCAGCTCCCCCACACCCAGTCCCAAAGAAGGGTTACACCTGAAACGTTGACTTCTCCACCTCCTGATGCTGCCTGGCTTGGCTCTGTTCTTCTAGTCTCCTGCCTGTCTATTTTGTCTCTAACCAATTTGAGAAGTCCGCAACTTAAATATTTTCTGGCTAAGAAAATCAAAAATTGCAATTTAAATATTACAATGCATTAACTCAGTTTGTGAAGTAAACCTTATTTTAAAAATAATTAATCATTTATTATTGTGTAATAAATGTTGCCATATCAAACTGTACTTCAATGCAACGTTTTCTACAGATTATCAATATCACATACTGGGAGGATTAGGAATTAACCAATTGTTGATGTGTACTTCATAAAGAAAGAGGATTTCCACAAATACGTTTATTAACTAAAGATGTAAGTTAATTCACACACACACATATATATATATATATATATATATATTGCTCTAACTAAACTTTTTTATGCAATTAAAAAATATCCTCAGCTGTTAGAATACAATTTTACAACTTGGATAATTAAATCTCTAATTTCTTCATTATTTCATGGGAAATGGGCATCACAACTGAAGCCAGTATTTGTTGCCATCTCTAAATGGCCTTGAAGTGAAAGACTTGCATAGCCATTGCAAAGGGTTGGTGTTAGTCTGGAGTTATATGTCGGCCAACTGGGTAAGGATAACAGCTTTCCTTCTTTAAAGCTATCATAGTTGAGTTTTATATTCTAAGTTTATCAAGTGAGTTTAAATTCCACCAGCTGCCATTGGTGGAATTGAGTGCAATGTTCCCAGAACACTAGCCTCAGCCTCTGAATTACTAGTCCAGTGAAATACTCCTATACTGATAATTTACTTAGTTGCAGGACATCGATTTAGTGGTTCCAGAGCATATCATTTTATGCTGGAAAATCCTTAGCTTCTTTGTCAATCACCTTTCCTCCACCATAAAGTTAGAGGATATTTGTTGATGATGCAGTGTAGAATGAATTGGGTCTGATTAGGAGCAGATTTTTATATGTGAAACATAGAAAAGTACAGCACAGAACAGGCCCTTTGGCCCACGATGTTGTGCCGAGGTTTAATTCTAATGTAAAATATAATAACTTAACCTACACACCCCTCAACTCACCGCTATCCATGTGCATGTCCAGCAGTTGCTTAACTATCCTATGCTTCACTGAGTTGCTAGTGTTTTTTTGTAGAGATAACAGAAAGTGTTGATGAGGGTAATGTTGACTTTGGTGTACATGGACTTTTAAAAGGCTTTCAATACAGTGTCACATAACAGATTCAGTAACACAGTTACAGGAAACAGAGTAGTTCTGTAAATGGATATTTTTCAGGCCAAAAGTAAGTTTATAGCTGAGCATCCCAGAGGTCAGTATTGGAACTATTGCATTCCTGATAAATATTAGTGATTTGAAACTTAATGTGCAGGGGACAACTTAAAAGTTTGCAGATGATACAATATTTGGAAGCATTGTAAACTACAAAGAAGATAATGCTGAAGCACAAAAGAGCATAGACATTTTGATTGAGTGGGCAGAGAGCTGGAAGTTGAGTGGGCAAATAATGGAGAAGTGTGACGTGATGTATTTTAAGGAATGCAGCACTTGGGAAAGTGCACTGATGTTCAAGCCCGACTACTCCTGAAATTATTGCAGAAATTAAAGTTTTAAATCAAATTACTCAGATCCTAAATTTTCCTGTCAGACTAACTCAGGTGAACAGAAAATACTAACCAACTTTCTGTACTTAACAAGAAACTGCTACTTATTCCAAATAAATCAATGTTAACTACAGGCAAACAAAATTAAATTCTCAACTTTGAATTCTCGTAGCTGAAATGTCATGCTCCTTCTTAAACCCGTATACAGACAAGCAAACATGGACGATGGGGGAGGGGGGGGAAGGAAAGACCACTGGGGAAGCACATTTCAATAACACCAGTCCAAAAGTCTCAAAGAAGCAGCCTTTTTGCTTCCCAAGTCTTTTCAAGCTCCGAGCTTGTTATTCTTTCTGAGTTCTTTACTGCAGACTAGTTGTACAGTTCCTTTGTCACTAGTTAAAGACAATAGATTACAGTAAAAGGTGAGAGTGAATAGGTAGACCTCTTTCAAGTTTCACGAACTTCACTGAAGAAAGTAACAGACATTTCCTTTGTTGCAATCTGGAGGCTTCTGCTTCAGTATTATTGACATATTCTCTGTTCACCTGCCCAGGAACCAAAGAGGTGTTGACATGCTAATGACCACTGGCATCCACAACTGATCTTGATGCGTTTGTGCAATCAGCAGTCTGTCTCTGGTTGAAGTTTGTTCAGCACACATTCATGGCAATGTAACACCTTAGCTGTATTCCAGAGCTTCAACAAACCAAGAGGATAAACACAACTGTCAATGAATTCCAGTAACTTTTTTTCCCCAAAATTCTGTCTGCAATCCTTTTAAATCTGCCCTTTATCCATTTTTGTTTCCAATACAAAATAAAGAAAAATAAGAAGAGTGAAGAAATTTCTTCTCATCCCAATCATAAATGGCCGACGCCCAAGAACAATAACAATTGTACTATTGTACAAATTTCTTCATCAAACCAAATATTGATCTATTTTTAATATGAAAACAATAATTCAAGTAGAATTGATACACATTTAGCTATATAATCTTGAAATTGGAGTTCAAAATAAAATCAAACATATTTTCGAAAAAGTGACCCTTCAGATTGTCATATTTTACTTCATAATCACAAAAGCATTTTTAATTTATATAAATTTTACATTTTGAACTTTATAGCATGTTAGAAATAAAAAGCATGATTCTGTTTTGCGCCTAGGTTGAGTCATGAAGAGCGGAACCAGAGAAGTATGGAATTCAATAAAGGCTTCAAACTAGATTGGGAAGTCAAATATTGACAAACGTTTGAAAGGAAATACAATGGAAACAAATCTCTCCGTGGCAACAGGAACTATTCAATGCTGTTATGAATTTGTAAATGGTTCTTGCCCTAAAGCAGCCCGATCAAATGGCCTTCGATTTACAATGTATATATTTATAGTGCTAATAATTCTCTGTACTCTAATTGGTAACATGTTGCTCATCATTTCAATTTTGCACTTCAAACAGCTTCACATGCCCACCAATTACCTTATTCTGTCTTTGGCTACTGCTGATTTTCTATTGGGCTGTTTCGTTATGCCTTACAGCATGATGAGATCTGTAGAAATGTGTTGGTATTTTGGTCAATTGTTTTGTAAGATTCATTCTAGCTGTGATATAATGCTCAGCACAGCTTCACTATTACATTTGTGTTTTATCTCTGTTGACCGTTACTATGCAATGTGTGACCCATTGAGATATAAAATAAGAATTACCTTCTTCTCAGTGCAGATAATGATCATCGTTAGTTGGGCTGTTTCAGCTAGTTTTGCTTTTGTCTTAATATTTTTAAAATTAAATTTAAAAGGAATGGGAGAAGCTTACAATAATAACTTTGCTTGTTATGGAAGCTGCGTACTTGTATTCAGTGAAATATCAGGAGTGGTTGCATCAACAGTTGCCTTTTACATTCCAGGAATTACCATGTTGTGTATTTATTTTAAGATTTATTTTGTGGCTAGAAAACAGGTCAGAAATATAAACAAAATAGCAAGTCAAGTTCAAAACATCAAAAATAGCAAAACTAGATTTGCACAAAGTAACGAAAGAAAAGCTGCCAAAACCCTAGGAATGGTTTTGGGTATATTTTTGATTTGTTGGTCTCCATTTTTCGTTAGTAATACAATAGATGGTTTTATCAATTATTCAATCCCTCCTGTCTTGTTCGATGCTTTTGTTTGGTTTGGTTACATGAATTCTATGTTTAATCCTTTAATCTATGGTTTCTTCTTTTCCTGGTTTAGAAAGGCTGTAAAAATCATTTGCAAGGGCCAAATATTTCAACCTGTTTCTTCAAGAATGGACTTGTATCATGACTAAAGTACATATGAAAAGAAGATAGTGGGTACAGTAAGCAAGCTATTTGCCTATTTAACTCGTTGCCACTGGTATTGTTTGAATACATGTGTAATTGCTACGAATATGAATTCAGGAGAATTGATACTGAAACATGTCCGTTCTTGAAAAATCTGAACTCTATTCCAAGCTGTCAGTTAACTGCATCCAGTGTGTAGTCAAACCACTGCAACATTCCGTCTTCGCAAAAATGCAGTCAAATAACAAAAAGAATTCAGAAGATCTAATGACCAAAAAAAATCTCCTTAAGGACCATTGTTAATTCTGCTCAGCACCCAGTTAGAAATGCTGTGTTTTAAGTACACATTCCAGACATTTATACTTACAAATTGCATCCAGATACAAAGTATACTTTAGAACCCAGATTTGCATACTTAGGTGGCTCCCACCAAAACAGATGCACCCAAAAGTTATGAAATAAGGTTATAAAAGTGGCCAGAAAAATAATTGCATATAAATTGGAGCAGGGAACAAGGAGTTCAGGGTTAAATGCTACACTGTCATTTTCAGACTGGTGCCATCCTGTTAATACCAGACTGCCTGAGTTAAAAATCATCAATCCCAACAAACTTCCAGATTTTATGGGCTTTTGAATTTTCAGGGAATTTGTCCAATTCAGTTTATCATGTAAAACATTTTTGAGCCTTTGAACTTTTTTACTTTTGCGTGCCAGATAATTTATGTGACAATTTTGACTTTGAATATTGTTTCCCCTCCAAAAAGGTTGAATCAGTTCCATGTGAATACTAAAGCTTCCCATTCAGCTACAAAAATATATTGTAGCTTGCATTATCGAGAATGTATTCTTTATTGTCTTATTCTAAAATAAAACTGTGTTGGTATTAACAAAGGATCCATATTGCATACTTTTTTTGTATGAACAGACAAATGCTACCTGTTAAGACTAATGTAAGCTGCAATTGTTACTATATTTATAAGTTAAACAATTCCACATTTGAATCAGAAAATATGTCTCACAAAACTAGTTAATAATATATAAACAGGGCATGAAAATTAGCAGCCATCAATATGAGAATCGTGAACCAAAAAAAAATCATAATTCCAAAATCTTGAGTGTTTGATTCCCATTATTTGTTAATGCTCTGATTTATTCATAAGATGTGGGTATTGTGAGCTATGCAAATATTTATTGGTCATCCTAATTGTTCTTGAGAAAATGAACTGTCTTCATAAACAACTATAGTCCATTCGTTGTATGTACTATTGAGGAAGGTTTTCCAGGATTTTGACCCAGCAAGACAGAAGGAATGGCAATGTATTTCCAAGTGGATGGTGGATGGTGACTTGAAGGGTGACTTACAGGTAGTAGTATTCCCAATTGCTGTGCTTGTCCTTCTAGATAATAATGATTGTGGTTTTGGAACATGCTGTCTTCTGCAGTGCATCTAAATTGTGTACACTGCTACTACTAAGTGTTGGTATTGGAGGAAGTGAATGTTTGTGGATGTTATGCCTATCAAGTGGGGAGTAATTCTTCACATGCCTGACTTGTGCCTTATACGTGGGTGGACAAGCTTTGGAGAGTCCGGAGGAGAGTTAATTGCTGCAGTGTTTCTAGCCTCTGACCTGCTCTTGCAGCCATTGTATTTATCTGGCTAGACCAGCAACTGAATTGGACTAGTCATATATTTGCTTATTGTTGTTGTGTGGAGATTTAGAGAAAATTTGGGATGCACTAATCTACGTTAGAGATGTAGGCAGAAATGGGTACTGCAGATGCTGGAGATTAGAGTCTAGATTAGAGTGGTACTGGAAAAACACAGCAGGTCAGGCATCATCCGAGGAGCAGGAAAAATTGACATTTCGGGCAAAAGCCCTTCATAAGGAATGAAGCTGGGAGCCTCAGGGGTGGAGAGATAAATGGGAGGGGGTGGGGCTGGGGAGAAGGTAGCTGAGAGTGCAATAGGTGGATGAGGTGGGGGTAAAGGTGATAGGTCGGTGGGAAGGATGGAGCGGAGAGGTGGGAAAGAAGTTTGACAGGTGGGACAGATCATGAGGACGGACTGAGCTGGAAGTTTGGAACTGGGGTAAGGTGGGGATGGGGAAATGAGGAAACTAGTGACGTCCACATTGATGCCATGGGTTGAAGGGTTCTGAAGCGGAAAATGAGGCATTCTTCCCCCTGGCATCAGGTGGTGAAGGAGTTGCAGTGGAGGAGGCCCAGGACCTGCATGTCCTCGGCAGAGTGGGAGGGGAGTTGAAATGTTCAGCACGGAACGGTGTGGTTGACTGGTGCGGGTGTCCCAGAGATGTTCCCTAAAGCGCTCTGTGAGAAGGCGTCCAATATAAAGGAGACCACATCGGGAGCAACGGATACAATAAATAACGTGTGGAAGTGCAGGTGAAACTTTGATGGATGTGGAAAGCTCCTTTGGGGAGAAAGTGAGGACTGCAGATGTTGGAGATCAGAGCTGAAAATGTGTTGCTGGAAAAGCGCAGCAGGCCAGGCAGCATCCAGGGAACAGGAGAATGTCCAAATGAGGACAAACTTTCCTCATTCCTGAAGAAGGGCTTATGCCCGAAACGTCGATTCTCCTGTTCCCTGGATGCTGCCTGACCTGCTGCGCTTTTCCAGCAACACATTTTCAGCTCAAAGCTCCTTTGGGGCCTTGGATGGAGGTGAGGGGTGGAGGTGTGTGCGCAGGTTTTGCAATTCCTGAGGTGGTGGGGGAAGGTGCCGAGGGGACTGTGGGTTGTTGGGGGTCGGGGGGGACCGTGGACTTGACCAGGTAGTCGCAGAGGGAACAGTTTTTGTGGAGATGTGGCTACTTTAAAAACTCATCATCATGTGATTATGATGTCACCATTGACATCGATTATCTACATGCTCAGGAGTTAACACTTTGTACAAAATGAATTACCATGAAGTTATGTTTTAACCATACTTGATGTAAAATCACACTGAATTCCAAACCATTATTTTGTTGCCAAAATGCTACCTGATTCCCATGTGCACATATAAAGACACAAATCAGACTGGATGTCCCCTTGGTGAGGGCATTCTAGTCCATGCTGCTAACATCTGCTGAAATATGCAGAGCATATAGATTATGAAGTCAGTCAGCATGTAGTGCTGATTTAACACCAGTGGCTCTAATCTTGAAAGTCCACTCCTTAGCAAATGCCCCCTTTTAACCACAGAACCTACCATGAAGCAAGAAGGACCCTACCCCTTTTGTACTATTTAACGGTTTTGGCAACTGTTTACAGATTAGTTGATGTTATGGTCCTAATAGCCTTTGGTGATTTTCCAAGTTAACAGGGAGAACTAAGGCAGGGACTGAAAGAGATTTGCAGACATCCAGACTTCTGCACAAGCTGCCTGGATTGTATCATGAGATAGTCCCTTTGGAGCATGTTTTGAAGGATGAACAGAGGTTACTCAGATTAGGATAAACTGCTGCAAGATGAAAGTAGCAATGGGAACAAAGGTTCTCAGAACCAAACCATATCCACCCAGAGCTTTTAAGGAATTATCTAAACTCAACAAGAAACAATGTGTGAGATGGCTGTACTTCATTCAGGATGACCTCACTGAAATCTGTCACCTGCTGCAGGAATGACCACAACCTCAAAGATAGGGATCAGATGTCATTCTGAGTGACTATCATAAACAACTAATTTTTTTGGTAGGTGGAATTTTGTATTGAAGAAAGGGGTCTTGATAAGGTGATGAGACAACTGTTTAACATTTTTCTGGGAAGGTCTGTTAGTTTCACGTTAAGCAGGCAGGTTGACAGACCAACAGCAGGCATTTCTTCAGACTCTCTTTCTCTCTGCCTCTTTCTCTCTCACTCTCTGTCTGGGTCAGGATGGGAGTGGTTTGGAAGAAGAATTGATTCTATCTTGTAAGATGAGCTTGAAGAAGCTGGCTAAGGAACTTTGGTGAATTCCTGCAGAGTATCGTGTATTTGGTACACACCGTTGCCATTGATTATGTGTTGACAGGGAGTGGATATTTGTGGATGTGGTGCTGATCAAACAGTCTGCTTTGCCCTGGATGATGTGAAGCTTCTTATTATTGAAACTGTACTCACCCAGGCAAATGGGGAGTATTCCATCTCTTATTTGACTTATACCTTATGGATAAATGACAGGCTTTGGGAGGTAGGAGGGGAAATATTCACTGCAGGATTTCTAACTTCTGATCTGCTCTTGTAGCCTCTATATTTATATGGCAAGTCCAGTTTAATTTTTGATCAATGGTAAACCCCAGAATGAGGTTAGTGGGGAATTCAGTGATGGCAATGCCATTTAATGTTAAGGGGTGGTGGTTAGATTTTTTTCAAGTTGGAGATTGTCATTGCTGACATTTGTATGACATGAATGTTACTTGCAATTTGTCAGCACAAGCCTGAATATTGTCCAGGTCTTGTTGTATTTGAACATGGACTGCTTCAGTATCTGAAGAGTTGTGAATGATGCTGAACATTGTGCAATCATTGGTGAGCATCCCCATTCCTGACCTTGTGGTGGAAGAAAAGTATGACTTCAACCAGGGGATCTTTTTCCTCTGATTCCCATCGACTCCATTTTTGCTGAGCTCTTTGATGCCACCCTTGGTCACATACAACCTTAATGTGAAGGGCTATCACTCTGACCCCACCTTTGGAATTTAGCTCCTTTTGTCTGTGTTTCAATCAAGGCTATAATACAGTCAGGAATTGAGTGGCTCTGGCAGAGCTTAAACTAGATGTCAGTGAGTTTATTACTAAACTTGATTTCACAGTTGATGGCTCCTATCACTTTACTGATAATCGAGATTTGACTGTTGGGATGGTAATTAGGTGAGTTAGATTTGTTCTGTGTTTTGTGTGCATTGCTGCCACATGTAGACCAAAACAGGGCAAGGGGCATTAGTGAACCAGATAGATTGTTAATTTTTTTTTAAATCTGGAATTTAGTTTGAATTCCTTTATTTGCTTTGGTAGGATTCAAATCCAGTTCATCAGAATATTACTTGGGTCTGTGGATTAATAGTCTCGTGATAATCCCACAAGGCCATCATTACCCCTGTACCTGACCTCAAGACACAAATCAGGAATGTGACGGAATATTCCCTACTTATCTGGATGATTTTCACCATTGTTAGATAAATTCCAGTGTTGCCACTGTGTTGGAGTACCTTGTTTAGGAGTATGACAGGTTTGGAGCCCATGTATTCGGTACTATTGCCAGATTATTGGCTGAGTCCACAGCCTTTGTAGTATCCAATGCATCCAACCTTTTCTTGGTATCATTTGGAGTTAACCAAATTGGTTGAAGACTGGTATCTGTGGTGCTGGGGACCTCAGGAGGTAGTTTGGATGAATCATCCATTTGGCCCTTTTGGCTGAAGATCGTTTCAAATATTTCAACCGTATCCTTTATGCTGAGTTCCCCCACTATTAAGGATGGGGATATTTGTGTGGCCTCCTCCTCCAGTGAGCTATTCCATTGTCCACCACCATTCACAACTGGATGTGGCAGGACTACAAAACTAAGACCTGATCCATTGGTTGTAGAATTGCTTGCTGTATCGATCACTGGTTGCTTTTGCTGTTTGGTACACTGGTCCTTCATCAGGGTGGCACTTCATTTTTAGATATGTACCTGAATGCTAGCTTGCCCCCTTCTTCTTTTTATTGAACCAGGGTTCATCTCCTGGCTTGATCATAGATTGAGAATATGCTAGACCATGAAATTGCAGTTTGTGTAAGAGTATAATTCTGCTGCTGTTGGCCCAGAGCACCTCACTGATGCCTAGTCTTGAACTGCATGATCTGTTTGAAGTCTGTCCCATTTAGCTTTGTATAGTGGTGCATATCACTGTGTATTCTCAATGTGGAAGTGGTACTACATTTCCATAAGGATTTTGTGATTGGCATTCTTACCAATACTATCAGGGATTGATGCATCTGTAGCAGGCAGGTTGGTGAGAACAAGATTGTCTCCTCTTGTTGGTTCCCTCACCACCTGCCACAGACCCAGTCTAGCAATATTGTTCTTTAGGACCCAACCAGCTTGATTGAGGGTAGTGCTGCTGTGCCAGTCTTGGTGATGGACATCAAAGTCCTCCACCCAGAGTACATGCTGCACCTGAGCCATCATCAGTGCTTCCCGCAAGTATTATTCAACATGGAGATGCACAGACTCATCTGCTGAGCAAGGATGGTAAGTGGTAATTAGCCGGAGGTTTCCTTGCTCGTATTTGACCTGGGTCATAAGACTTCATGGTATCTGAAGCCGTTAGGGATAGAAATTTCTGGAACATTGTCTATGATTCAATGAGTATGACTATGTCAGGCTGTTGCTGAAAATGTGTTGCTGGAAATGCGCAGCAGGTCAGGCAGCATCCAGGGAACAGGAGAATCGATGTTTCGGGCATAAGCCCTTCTTCAGGAATATGTCAGGCTGTTGCTTGGCAAGTCTGAGAGACTATCTCCGATGAGTTAGTGAAGAGAACTCTGCAGGGTAGACGGGGCTGTGTTTACCATTGTCGTATCTGGCTCTAGTGTCAGGTGATCTATCTGGTTTCATTCCTTCCTTGAGCCATTCTAGCAACTGTTACAGTGGTTTACCCAGCCATTTCAAAAGGCAGTTAATGGTCAACCACATTGCTGTCACATGTAGACCAACAAGTTCATCCTGCAAATAGCATTAGTGAACCAGATAGATTGTTAACTTTTTTTAAAGTCTGGAATTGAGTTTGAATTTCTCTATTTGCTTTGGTAGGATTCAAATCCAGTTCATCAGAATATTACTTGGGTCTGTGGATTAATAGTCTCGTGATAATCCCACAAAGCCATCATTGCTCCTGCACCCGATCTCAAAACACAAATCAGAAATATGCTTTTTGTCATTTACATAAATGATTTGAATGTGAGCATAAGAGGTATCGTTAATAAGTTTGCAGATGACACCAAAATTGGAGGTGTAGTGGACAGCGAAAAAGGTTACCTCGGATTGCAACAGGATCGTGATCAGACGTGCCAATGGGCTGAGGAGTGGCAAATGGAGTTTAATTTAGATAAATGTGAGGAGCTGCATTTTTGGGAAAGCAAATCTTAGCAGGACTTATACACTTAATGGTAAGATCCTGGGGAGTGTTGCTGAATAAAGAGACCTTGGAGTGCAGGTTCATAGTACCTTGAAAATAGAGTCACAGGTAGATAGGATAGTGAAGAAGGTGAAAGTGGGTACTGCAGATGCTGGACATTAGACTTAAGGTTAGAATAGTGCTGGAAAAGCACAGCAGGTCAGGCAGCATCCGAGGAGCAGGAAAATCGACGTTTCAGGCAAAGGCCCTTCATCAGGAATGAGTAATTAGTGAAGAAGGCATTTGGTATGCTTTCCTTTATTGGTCAGAGTATTGAGTACAGGAGTTGGGAGGTCATGTTGTGGCTGTGCAGGATGTTGATAAGGCTACTTTTGGAATATTGTATGCAATTCTGGTCTCCTTCCTATCGGAAGGATGTTGCGAAACTTGAAAGGGTTCAGAAAAGATTTACAAGGATGTTGCCAGGGTTGGAGGATTTGAGCTTTAGGAAGAGGTTGAATAGGCTAGGCCTGTTTTCCCTGGAGCGTCAGAGCTGAGAGGTGACCTCATAGAGGTTTATAAAATCATGAGGGGCATGGATAGGAAAAATAGACAAAGTCTTTTCCCTGGGGTGGAGGAGCCCAGAACTAGAGGGCATAGGTTTAGGCTGAGAGGAGAAAGATATAAAAGAGACCTAAGGGGCAACTTTTTCACGCAGAGGGTGGTATGTGTATAGAATGAGCTGCCAGAGGAAGTGGTGGAGGCTAGTACAATTGCAACATTTAAAAGGCATCTAGATGTGTATATGAATAGGAAGGATTTGGAGGGATATGGGCCTGGTGCTGGCAGGTGGGACTAGATTGGGTTGGGATATCTGGTCGGCATGGACGGGTTGGACTGAAGGGTCTGTTTCCATGCTGTACATTTCTATGATTCTATGACTCTATGATGGAATATTCTCCACTTATCTAGATGAGTGCCATTTCAACAAAACTCAAGAAGCTAAACACACCAGGACAAATGTAATTGCATGATTTGCACCACAGCCACAAACATTCAGTCCCTCCCTCAGTAGCAGCAGTGTGCATAGTCTACAAGATGCATAGCAGAAACTCACCAAATGATCCTTAGACAGCACTTTCCAAACCCTTGATCATTATCACCTAGGACAAGGGCAGCAAATATTTGGAAACGTCACCACCTGCAAGTTCTCCTCTATTCCACACACTATGGATATAGTTTGCCATCTTTAGTGCTTCCGGGTGAAAATCCCAGAACTACATCTCCAGCAGCATTAACAGAATTAACATTCAGAGTCCGATATGGTTGTTCTTCTGAACTGAAAACTTCTGAAGCGTTACATCAGACTTTCAACGTACAAAAATAAAAGCTTGGCAAATTCAGGGAAAATCCAAAGATTCAGTCATCCTCTTGGTCTTAATAAATTAAGGAAAGAGTTGAATTTCTCAGAGATGTTCAAGGTAACTTGTACGTGGATGAACAAGTTGTCGTCTGAGTACTTTGTAATGGGTATTTAATGAGCACTTTGTTTCTGTCCTCACAAAGCATAGAGTCAATGCAGACATGCTAATTAAAGAGGAGGGGAAATGTAAAATATTAGATAAAATAAGCAAAATGAGACAAACTTTAGGGACTGATCTTCTTGAAGGTGGATAAATCATCAGAACTGGATGAACTATATCCAAAGTTGTTAAAAGAGGTCAAGACAAAATAATGGATGTTGCGGTTACTATTTTCAAAATATCATTAGGTACAGGTGAAGTACCGAAGGATTGATGGTCTGTAAATATTGTGTGGTTATTCAAAGAGGGATGCGATGGCTAGGCCAAATAATTGTAGACTAGTCAGTACAATCTCAATGGTGGGAAGATTACCAGAATCAATATTTAGACATAGAATTAATTGTTTCTTAGAAAGGCATGGACTGATCAGAGATAGTCAGCATGGCTGTATTTAGGGGATATTGTAACTGATTAAATTGTTTTTTTTTGAGGAAGGAACCAGAGGATTATAAGATTAGAACAGTGAATTTATCTACGTAGATTTCAGTCAGGCATTTCACAAAGTACAACAAGGTAGACTGGTTAGAAAAATTAAAGCCCAGAGTATGTAGAGGAATTTGGCAATTTGGGTCCAAAATTGAATCAGCAATAGAAAACAAAGGGCAATGGTCAATGGAGGTCTTTGGAAATATAAAGCAGTTTCCAATGGTGTTTTACAGGTCTCATTGTCAGGTTCCTCACTGTTTATGTATACATTAATGACTTAAATTAAACCCCATACGTCTCTGAAAATGGCAGGGTAGGCAGATAAGGTAGTAAAAAATTATATGGTATGGGTGCCTTCATTGGTTGAGGCACTGAATTCAAAAGCAGGGGTGTAATGCTGAAACTATATGGTGGGGTTACAGCTGGAATTGCGTATGCACTTCTGGTCACATAATTGTTCTCGAGAGAATCTTAAAGGAAATTTACAAGAACAGTGCCTGCCTTGAAATTTGAGCCAAGTGGGAAGATTGGATAGGCTCAGGTTGTTTGAATTGAGGTGTACAGACTGATTAGGAGCTTGAATGGAGTGGACAGGGAAGACTTATTTTCTTTAGCACAGTGGTCAATTACCAGTGCACAGAGTTAAAGTGATTGGTAGAAAGTTTGGAGGGGACATGAGATGAATCTTTTTATCCAGAGGATTGTGAGTGTCTCAAAGTCACTGTCCAATTTCATGGTTGAGGCAGAAACCCTCAACTAATTCAAAAAGAATCTGGATCTACACCTGAACTGCTATAACCTGCAAGGGCAAGGACTAGGTCCTGGAAAGTGGGATTAGAGCAGGTGACCAGTTTCTTCAGCCAATTCAGGCACATTGGGCTGGATTGCCTCTGTGAGTCAAAACCTTGCTATGGTTCTACATATTGTGTTAGTTATGGACAACACCTTGCCTCAATCCCCCCTCTAATACACAATTCTTATTTTTCTTCTGTTTTGATCTGTTTTCTTTTTGCTGTTTTGACTTTTAATTCAGCGACAGTTGACATCACTACAGATAAGGACTGTCATGGTATTACTCTTAATAGGGGTGTTATCTTTTGGTTATTGACTGATCACATGAAGATGAATTGCTTGCCAGAGGAAATTACATGAAAGTAATTGGTGATAATTGCAACCAGCAGCTATGATGCTGCTTTAAACAACTTTATTTATTGCTGACACAATAAATAACAAAATAGTAAAGAAAATAAATCAAACATGGAAAAATAAAATTAAATTGTAATAACAGTAATGAGAAAGCATGCATTAATATTTCTAATAAATATTGCCAATTCAATTTGGTTCATATTTTATTCAATTTTTAAATTTAATGTTGACTATTTATCAATTTATGCACCAAAAGTCAGGGTAATTGTATAAAGTTTCATTTAGGGAATTAGATTTTATTGTGATGTGTACTCAAGTAGAAAGATACAGGAGTACGGTGAAAAGTGCACAACGTTGCCATTCCCTGCGCCATCTTAAATGCAACGGTAGCTGGGTACAAATCTTTGGCACAAAGTAGAAAATAAAGGAATAAATTAACGTAACCGTCCTTCTTAAGTCCTTAGCTGTGGGCCTGGATCCACCCAGATGCTGAGACCAACACCAGCAGGAGGCAGTCAGCCAGCCTGGAGTCCCTTTGCTGTGCTTGTTGAAATGAGTTGCAGCTCTTCAGCGCCATCTTGCCCATACCAAGATTGTCATAGCCATGAGACCCCATTGAGCCGATCATGGCAACGCAGCCACCACTGAAGCTGCTGGATCCCTCATCAGGCCTTGGGCTGAAAACTCCTCTCCCTCTGCCATTGCTGCCACTAGGAGCACAAACTCTTTTCCCTTCTTATCCGTCGCCGTCGAGAAACCTGTATCAGACATGTCAGATACCTTAAAGTTGCTAAGCTTTCCACAGACGGTAGGTAAGAAAAAATAAGACTAGTGAATGAAGAAAAAAAAGTAAAAGTGAATGCAGCAGATGAGCTCCAAGCAGGAGCCCAGGCACACTGTGCTACTACCCCATCACCATCTCCCAGTTGTGTGATTTGTGATTGGTTCCTTAAGCAATGAAATTGATTTGTTGTTAGAACTGAACAGAATGCCTTTATCTTGATAACAGTTTGATGTATCTTTTAAAAACTACTTTGAACAAAAAGTATTTGATTAACTCACCTACTTAAGCCCTATGATGATTTCATGATCCACACTTCGCTTTTCAATGTCGACACAATAAAAACATGAAATAAATCCAGTTTCATATTGAGTTTCCCTGGAATCTTTGTTTTAGTCCAAATGAAACAATTTAAACAAAGCATGGATGGAAGAAATAGTGGCCTATAATTGCTCTGGTAAACTCACTGCCTCGTTCTTCATGGATGCAACTCATCACCATGTTGCTAAAAGACATTTTAAAAAGGTATGTTCTAAAAGGTGTGTTAATTTAAAAAAAAAATGTTTAGCCTATTTTTCTCATGAATCTATTCAAAGATGTTGTTACACACCTCTGAAGCAGGTGGGAATGAACCTGGAGTAGGGAGACTACTACTGCACCATTAAAAGGTACATTACTCAGAGTCTTACAGTATGGAAACAGAACCTTCAGTCCAACTCATCCATGCCAACCAAAATGCCCAAACCAAACTAGTCCCACTTGCCTGCATTTGGCCCATATCCTTTGAAACCTTTCCTATACATAGAACTGTAAAATGTCTTTTAAATGTTGTAACTGTGGCTGCATCTAGCACTTCCTCTGGCAGTTCATTCCACATACAAACAATCCTCTGTGTGAAAATGTTGCCCCTCAGGTCTTTTTCAAATCTAAAACCTTTCACTTTAAAACTATGCCTTTTAGTTGAATTCCCCCACCTTATAGAAAAGACTTTTGCTATTCACCTTATATTTGCCCGTCATGATTTTATAAACCTCTAAAAGGTCAACCCTCAATCTCCTATGCTCCAGCAAAAGATGTCACAGCATATCCTGCATCTCCCTATAGCTCAACCCCTCCAGGCCCAGCAACATCTTGGTCAATCTTTTTTGAACTCTCTCAAATTTAATAATATTCTTCCTATAGCAGGGGGGGCCAGAACAGTAAAAACTACCCAAAAGAGGCCTCACCAATGACCTATACAATTTCAACATGATGTCCCAACTCCTATACTCAATGGTCTGAGCAATTAAGTCAAGTGTGCTAAATGCCTTCTTCACTACCCCATCTATCTGAGTCTCAACTTTCAAAGAACTGTATACCTAAACCCCTAGACCTCTTTGTTTGACAACACTACCCGGGGTCCTACCATCAATTGAATAAGTTCTGCCCTTGTTCATTTTACCAAACCTCAATATGTCGCATTTATCTAAATTAAACTCTATCTGCTAGTCTTCAGCCCATTAACCTAATTGATCAAGATCTCTTTGTAATCTTGGACAACCTACTTGACTGTTGGCTACACCAACCACCAACTTTGGTGTCATCCACAAACTTACTAACCATGTCTCCTACATTCTCATCCAAGTCAATTACGCAAATGACAAACAATGAACCCCAACATTGATCCATGCAGAACATCGCTGGTCACAGGCCTCCAGGCAAGAAAGCAACTCTCCACTTCCACCCTTTATATCAAATTGGCAAGCTCTCCCTGAATCCCATGTAATCTAACTTTACTAATCACGCTACCATGCAGAACCTTGTCAAAAGCTTTACTGAAGTCCATGTAGTCAACATTTAACAATCTGCCCTCAATCATTTTGGTTACATCCTCAAAAAACTCAATCAAGTTTGTGAGCCATAGCTTTCCATTGACAAAGCCATGCCGATAATACCTAATCAGTCCTTGCTTCTCCAAATGCACGTTAAAGCTCTCTCAGAATGTGGGCATCGCTGGCTTGAACAACAAATATTGCCTGTCCCTAGTTGCCCCTGAGAGATGATGAGCTGCCTTCTTGAATCCCTGCAGTCCATGTGTTGTTGATAGACCCACAGTTCTCTTAAGGAGAGAATTCCAGGATTTTAACTCAGTGACAGCAAAGAATCAGCAAAATAGTTCCAAATCAGGTGAGAGGCTTAGAGGGGATAGTTCCCATATGTCCCATATGCAGATAGTTCCCATATGTCTGTTGCCTTCTAGATGCAAGTGTCATGGGTTTGAAGGCATATCTAAGTAGCTTGAATTGAATTGAATTGAATTGAATTGAATTGAATTGAATTGCATTTATTGTCACGTGTACCAAGGCACAGTGAAAAGCTTTGTCTTATGAGCAATACAGGCAGATCACAGAGTTAAGTAGCATAGATAAGTAAATAATAGGTAACAGCAGCAAAAACAAAAACACAGGTACAGGCGAATGTTTTGGTGACTTTCTGCATGTTGAAGATAGTACACAGTGCTGCTACTAAGTATTTGTGACGGAGGGAGTGTGGTTATGGTGTCAGTTAAGCGGGCAGCTTTATCAAAGGTGGTATCAAGCTTTTGAGTGTTGTTGGAGGTGCACTTATCCAGACAAATGGGGAGTGTTTCATTACATTCCTGACTTGTGCCTTGTGGACAGCATTTGAGGAGTCAGGAGCTGAGTTAATTGCTGCTGTATTTTTGGCCTGCTCATGCAGCCACTGTAAGTATATCGTCATTCCAGTTGAGTTTCTGGTCAATGGTAACCCCAGGATGTTAATAGTGAGAGATGGTAACTGTTGTGACTGTAACAAGGTTAGCAAAGTGAGCCTCATAGAATATGTATTCCTGAATTTGGGGTTGTTAATCTGGTCCAGTCAGGGAATCCTGGCTGACAGAAAATAGCAGGAATGTCAGGCATTCTGTTCAGTCTGAGATCTGGCTCAGAGGGAGCGGGATCAGTATCAAGGACTCTTCACATGTAAATAAATGACTTGGTGACAGGATAATGGTCTCTGTAGAGTTGCTACAGTGGTGACGAGAGAAAAACATGCTCCTGAAAAAAAATCACTTGCAACAGTCACTTTTGAGTTGGCATCATGCCATTATTTGGGAAGCTTAGCTCATTCAATCCTGCAATCAAAGACTGAGCCCAGTATGTAGAAAGAATGCATTTTTTTTTCCTGGGAGAATGACATTGGGTCAGATGAAAAGCAATGAGTCATTCTCCCAACAGCTTGTACACCCACAGCTTTCTCAGTTACTGGGAGTATGACTTTGCCAGAGATACCAGATACTAGAACTTTTCAAGAGTTGACACATTTAGTTAATGAATATTACAACCCCACGCTTCTTCTAATTCTGAGACATTATTACTCGTCAATCTGAGAGCCTAGGGAATCTATATCAGGAGTTTAAAGAGGTTAAGGTGACTGGAGAGGCATGTGACTTGGTATAACTCTTAATGAGATGCTGAGAGACCATTTGGTGGGTGGAATTAATGACGTAACTATGCAAAAGCATGTACTAGCTGAAGCCCAACTGGACTTTAAACAGGTACAAAAACTGGCATTATCATTGGAAACTGGCATTATCATTGGAAATTGCAGCAAGTGGAGCATATGAGTTGCAGAATTATCTGATGAAAGTGGACACACTTGCCAGTCTGACTGAGCTTGGGGAACACCATTTGAGTAAAGGCAATTGCAGAGCCTCACTCAGGACATTTCCTGAGCAGAGGGACTCTAGGTCAGCGCACAGCAAAACCCCAAAACAAAGCCAAAACATGGCCAAACAGTTAATATTTTCTTCAGATTCTGGACTGGCAAGTTATTATAGTTGCTGCTGGTATACAGACTTAAGATAGCAATGGAGTTCCACTAGACCTAAATTGAGTAAGAGAACTCATTGGCCATTATCCAGGAGAGTGCACAGCCTTGAAAGTGCACCTATAGCTGGTTTGGAACAGTTAAATTGCTTAGCAACATCTCAATCAGAACCAATCAAAATAAACATCTGGCTAAATGCTCACCCAGTTCTAATGGAGGTCGAGACTGCATTGGCCATTTCAGCGATCGCAGAACAAGTTTTCAACAAAATTTGCACTGGGTTCCAACCCTGAAATTTGCATAAGACCTCAGCTGGACTGAGAACCTATACCAGGGAACCTTGATCTCCCATCCACTGCCTCCAACCTCATAGTCCCACAACCCCGCACCTCCCGCTTCTACCTCCTGCCCAAAATCCACAAACCTGACTGCCCCGGCCGACCCACTGTCTCCGCCTGCTCCTGCCCCACCGAACTCATCTCCGCATACCTTGACACCGTCCTGTCCCCCTTAGTTCAAGAACTCCCCACCTACGTTCGGGACACCACCCATGCCCTCCACCTGCTCCATGATTTTCGCTTCCCCGGTCCCCAACGCCTTATTTTCACCATGGACATCCAGTCCCTGTACACCTCCATCCCCCATCACGAAGGACTCAAAGCCCTCCGCTTCTTTCTTTCCCGCCGTACCGACCAGTACCCTTCCACTGACACCCTCCTTCGACTGACTGAACTGGTCCTCACCCTGAACAACTTCTCTTTCCAATCCTCCCACTTCCTCCAAACGAAAGGAGCAGCCATGGGCACCCGCATGGGCCCCAGCTATGCCTGCCTCTTCGTAGGATATGTGGAACAATCCATCTTCCGCAACTACACTGGCCCCACCCCCCACCTTTTCCTCTGCTACATCGATGACTGTATCGGCGCCGCCTCGTGCTCCCACGAGGAAGTTGAACAGTTCATCCACTTCACCAACACCTTCCACCCCGACCTCAAATTCACCTGGACAGTCTCAGATTCCTCCCTCCCCTTCCTCGACCTTTCTATTTCTATCTCAGGCGACCAAATCAACACGGACATCTACTACAAACCGACCGACTCCCACAGCTACCTGGACTACACCTCCTCCCATCCTGCCCCCTGTAAAAATGCCATCCCATTCTCCCAATTCCTTCGACTCCGCCGCATCTGCTCCCAGGAGGACCAGTTCCAAAAACGCACAACCCAGATGGCCTCCTTCTTCAAGGACCGCAATTTCCCCCCCGATGTGGTCGACGATGCCCTCCACCGCATCTCTTCCACTTCCCGCTCCTCCGCCCTTGAACCCCGCCCCTCCAACCGCTACCAGGACAGAACCCCACTGGTCCTCACCTACCACCTCACCAATCTCCATGTACAGCGCATCATCCGCCGTCATTTCCGCTATCTCCAAACGGACCCCACCACCAAGGATATATTTCCCTCCCCTCCCCTATCAGCATTCCATAAAGACCACTCCCTCCGTGACTCCCTCGTCAGATCCACACCCCCCACCAACCCAACCTCCACTCCCAGCACCTTCCCCTGCAACCGCAGGAGGTGCAAGACTTGCGCCCACACCTCCCCCCTCACCTCCCTCCAAGGCCCCAAAGGAAACTTCCATATCCGCCACAGATTCACCTGCACCTCCACACATATCATCTATTGCATCCTCTGCACCCGATGTGGCCTCCTCTATATTGGGGAGACAGGCCGGCTACTTGCGGAGCGTTTCAGAGAACACCTCTGGGACACCCGGACCAACCAACCCAACCACCCTGTAGCTCAACATTTCAATTCCCCCTCCCAATCCACCAAGGATATGCAGGTCTTTGGACTCCTCCATCGTCAGACCACAACAAAATGACGGTTGGAGGAAGAACGCCTCATCTTCCGGCTAGGAACCCTCCAACCACAAGGGATGAACTCGGATTTCACCAGTTTCCTCATTTCCCCTCCCCCCACCCTGTCTCAGTCAAATCCATCAAATTCAGCACCGCCTTCCTAACCTGAGATCTTCTTCCCGACCTCTCCGCCCCCACCCCAGTCTGACCTATCACCCTCACCTTGACCTCTTTCCACCTATCACATTTCCGACACCCCTCCCCCAAGTCCCTCCTCCCTACCTTTTATCTTAGCCTGCTGGACAAACCTTCCCCATTCCTGAAGAAGGGCTTATGCCTGAAACGTCGATTCTCCTGTTCCCTGGATGCTGCCTGACCTGCTGCGCTTTTCCAGCAACACATTTCCAGCAGCAACCTTTACTAATGAATGGTACAACTTTGTTTCTAGTCTCTTGTGAGAAGCAGCTGGTTCAGGTATCACTACTTGTAGTAAAGGCTCCAGCACGAGCTTGATGGTGCGAAATTGGTTGAGAAAGATTCACCTTGAGTAGCTCAACATTCTTTTATTAGAAATGGCCGCCTGAGTGAAGTCCTAATTAAATACCCGGATGTTTTCCAGGGAGGTCTGGGATCTTACTGAGCCAAGGCCATCTTGCATGTTGACCAGGAAAGCAATTCTGCGATTCTGCAAAGCTCGCACAGTTCCATTTGCCTTACAGGCAAAAGTAGAGGCAGAAATCAGGAGGCTGGAAAGTAAAGGAATTATCAAACCAGCCAAGTTTGCAGAAAGAGCAGCATCAGTCATACTGATTAGAACATAGAACAGTATAGCACAGTACAGGCCCTTCAGTGCTTGTTGTTGTGCCGGCCTTTTGTCCTCTCTAAGATCAGACTAATCAACATACCCTTCATTGTACTATCTTTCATATGTCTATCTAAGAGTCACTTAAATGTCCCTACTATATCTGACTATGCTACCACTGCTGGCATTGCAATCCAGGCACACACCACTCTCCGTGTAAAGAACCTACCTCTGACATCTTCCTTAAACCTTCCTCCAATTACCTTAAAATTAAGCCCCTTGTGGTAGCTATTTCTGCCATAGGAAAAAGTCTGTCTATCCACTCTATCTCTGCCTCTCATCATCCTGTATACCTGTATCCTCATCAGTTCAGGGATTTTAAGCAAATGGTAAACTGTTTTTTGCAGCTGGATAAATACCCAACCCCTCGCATAAAGGATTTATATGCAAACCTGTCAGGGAATCTGTCCTTCACAAAGCTGGACTGAGCCATGTGTACTTGTAATTGCAGTTAGATGAGGATTCCCAGTAGTATGCTACAATGAATACTCATAAGGGTTTGTAACAACATACAAGACTGCCATCTGGGGTATCGTCAGTCTGTGCAATTTTTCAGCAGATGATGGAAAACATTTTACAAGGTCTACCCCAGGACACCATTTATCCATAGGACAGGGAAGACTAACAAGACGCACCTAGAGAACTTGGACACAGTTCTTAGACATTTCTCCCAGGTGGGTGTATGCCTTAGATGGGAAAAAATGTGTGTTCCAGGCATCCCAAGTGTAAGAAGCAGCGATCATCCTCTAAGGTGTTGGCACACTATGATCCCAAGCAAGACCTGGTGTTGACATGCAACGTCTCCCCACATGGTCTTTGGGTAGCATTAGGTCATAGGTGGCCCAATGTACAGGAACACTCAACAGTGTATGCATCCAGGATTTTGGCTAATGCAGAGCGTAATTACACCCAGATAGTGAAGGAAGGTTTAGCAGTCATATTTGAAGTCAGGAGGTTCCACCAATACGTTTGCAGATGTAAATTTATAATGATAACAGATTACAAATCCCTACTGGGTCTACATAAAGAGGACAAGGCCGTGCCATCCATAGCTTCGGGCGGGATTCAGCTATGGATTCTAATATTAAGTGTGAACAATTTCAAGTTGGGAGGTCAAGTAGCAAATGCAGATGCATTGTGCTGCCTCCTGCTAGCAGAAACACTATCAGTGGTACCATCACTGGAAGAATCCCTAACAGTTTTAAATTTTCTGGACACATTTCCAGTCACAGCTAACAACATCAGACTTTGGACACAGAAAAATCTGGACCTGGCAAAACTGAAACAGCTGGTGGTGATGGGGGTACTAAGGCCTGTCACAACCTGAATTGCAATCTTTTTTGAACCTGGAGAGTCCAGATCACAGTAGAGGACAGCATTTTGTTATGGGGAACAAGAGTGATTATCCCAAGCAAAGATCGCCACCAGATACTGGCTGAACTCACCAGGGTCATCCAGGGGTTTCTAAAATAAACATGTTGCTGAGAAGTTGTTCTTGGCAGCCAGGATTGGATGCTGATAAAGTCACATTGGTGGGGCAGTGCCCAGAGTGCCAACATGGTAGATAAGAACAGGAGTGTCAGACATTCGGTTCATTCTGGGAGCTAGCTGTGAGGGAGCAGGATCGTGTCAGGAACTCTCCTCCTCCACGTGTAAATAAAGGTTGACTTGGTATTAGGATACTGGCCTCTGTGGAGCTATTTCAGTGAATGTCATGGGGCAGTGGTTATATTGTCTCTTATTGCTTAATTAATTAAATAATACAATATTATAAAATTACAAGAAAGCAGAATAAACTTAATGGAATTTGAGCAGGTAGAAAATAAATATTAGAAAAAGAACTGAAGACAATGGTGAAGGAGGATGCCTGAGCCGGGGCTCATCTGCTGCAATTGCTTTTCTTTTCTTTTTTTCTTTTTACTAACTTGTCGTCCTGAGCTGGGAATGCATCAGCAAGGGTGAGGAATCCCAGCACAGACTTGAGTGGACCCAGTCAGGACCTCTTGGCAGCAGTAAGTGAGCCTCTACTTACTTTTCCGGGTTTAATACGAGATTGGGAATTGGAATTGACAGCTTCTACATCGATGGAAGTGACATCAATGAGGTAGGCCCAGTGGTGAAAGATGGTGCCTGAGGATTGGCAACTTGGCCATTGGGTTGATTCCTGCGCTGACACCGGTGAAGCAGTGGTGGAAGGGACCACAGGGACATCGATGAGGTGGACCCAGCAGCGAGAGATGCAGTTCGGATGTTGGTGGGTCTGGGCACAGGCAGCAATGGCAGAGGAGTAATGGTGGAAGATGGCACCTAAAGAGTGGCAACTTCAATGTTATTGGGTCTGGTGTAGATAGCAGCAAGGTGGTGAAGGAGAGATGGTGGTGCAGATGTTATTGCTGATGAGCTGGCTCAGCACTGTTGGACTCTCCTTAAGCTACATCTTTCTATTTTCTTTCTAATCCTTAAACCTATTCAAAATGGCACCAGATTGTGATGACAGTGGAAAGCTTTTTACTGTATTTTACTGTTTTTCTCACCACAAAAGACATGAGGTGGTAATATCATTGTTTCATTCAATATGGGTTATCTGATTGACAGCCAGTGTCTTTAGGAAATATCAGAATTACATTGAGGTTAACAGTATTAGCCTAACAGCTGTTTTCCTGTTTTCATTTTTTTCCATTATTTCATAGATTTTTCAGATGGTTGCACAAGTAAATTATTTGTAGATGCCTGACTGCTGCCAGTTTGAACAAAACTTGTGTTTCTTCAAAGGGTATTCTGCAACAAGATGTACAACCATTGATGTCTACACTGAGATGATGAAGCTGCACACTATAAAAGCTAATGTCTCCTTATTTCTGCTTGATAATGGTCGCATTTCCTGTCTCAGGCTATTAACATGGTCTGGGGCTATTTCAATACATAACCATTCCTTTGTAATGACTGTAGCACCCGGAAAAGATAAAGGAAATTTGAGCCCAATGCTGGAGTATGCAGCTCTGGTCACAACTCTATAGTAAAGACGTGTTTACACTGGAAGGGATGCAGAGGTGATTTAATAGGATATTGCCGGGGGTGGAGCATTTTAGCTATGAAGAGAAGCTGGTTAAGCTGGGGTTATTTTCTTAATGAGTCAGATTTGCTGTCAGAAGACCAGGTAGAACTTCCAGAAGTGGAATAATGAACAGCCTGTATGTCTTTGTGTCTTTTGCCTCTCCAATAACTGCAGAGACCCTCTAACCAGCAGAACCGAAGTCCAATGTAGTGTACTATATCACTAAGGCACCCAAAAGAATGTTCCACCTCATAAGGTTTCGCCCCTTCCCTAAATGGAATGCTAACTCTGTTCTTCCTCCCCAGAAACCTTGAAAACCCTAGAGTGAAAAGGAGCAAGGAGATACAAAACAACAGATCTGCATCTTTTTCCATACTTTTGCACAATAGAAAATGAACATTCAGTTAACAGTATTCATGAAATAAGATACTTCAATATATACTGCAATATTAAAACCATTACATTCCTCTTGAATAATCCTTTATGATAGGTGTATACTATCTTCCTCCTGGTGCCATAGCCGTGCATAATTGCCTTTAAGTTTGCAGGTAAATACAAATATGGTTAACAGTAATTTTATTTTGGTTTATCCTTAATCTGTTTTACCTGCGCTATAATCTTGTACTGCATAATGTAATAAAGATAAGTCTTCCTTAGGACTAAGTGTTTTATATGCAATTCAAAGTTTAATCCACAAACAACAAAATAATCAAAAATGTTGTTCTTCCTGTTTGCAGATCTCCCTTTATAACTTTGAATTGAATAGAGACTGAAACCACCGGAGGGCACAAGTGGCTTACTTACTTAACCAGTAACAGTGATTTAATTATATACTGTGATATTTTCATCCGACGAATTTCCTAACACAATATTTATAAAATATACTCAATCAACATTGCATCCTCTTATTTTTACACAGCATACATTTCTATGTTACAATAAGTTTAATTTGAGGCATGTCCTATCATTAAGTGTGTTCAAATATTGGATTGAAGATGGTTTTTCATAAGTATATTTACAGGAAAATGTTTACAATATATAATTGCATGGTAATACTGATCTTAGACATTGCTCAAATGAGACAAGGAGTCAAAATTAGAATAAAAGTAAAATGCTGAGGATGCTGGAAATCTGGAGATAATCCTGGAGAATCTCAGCTGATCATGGAGTCATATCGCGCAAGAAGAGGCCCTTCAGCCCATTGTGTCTGTGCCCACTTAGCTAAAGTAATCCCACTTCCCCGCACATAGCTCATTGGCTTGAATGTTATGATTCTCAAGTCCTCATCCACATTCCTAGAGGTGAGGTTTCCCACATCTACTACCCTCCCAGACGGTGCATTCCAGATTCCCACAAAGCTCTGGGTGAAACAAAAATTCCCTCTTAACCTCCTGCCTTTCACCTTAAATTTATGCCCCTTTGTTATTGATCCTTTAAACAAGGCGTTCAGCTGCTTCCTATCCATCCTGTGCACACTCCTCTTAATCTTATACTTATCAAAAAGGTCCCTCCTCAGCCTTCTCTGTTTGAAAGAAAATAACCCGAGCTTATCCAGCTTCTCTAAAATGCTCCAACCCAGGCAATATCCTAGTGAATCATTTCTGCATCCCTTCCAGTGTAAACACATCTTTACTATGGAGTGGTGACCAGAACTGCATACCCTAGCTGTGGCCCAACCAAGATCTGGTATAGCTCCAACATAACCTTCCTGCTAATAATCTATGTCACAATTATAAAGACAAATGTCCCGTATGCCTTCTAATTATCCAATCAATCTGTCTTACCATCTTCAGGAATCCGTGGACATACTTCTCTGATCCTCAGAGATACCTAGTGTCTTACTATTTATTGATTACTTCCTAGTCTTGTTACCTCTTCAAAACTGCGTTACTTCATTTTTCAGGCTTTAAATTCCAACTGCTACTGATCTGCCCATCTGACCAGCCCATCTTCCTCACAATTAACCAACCAGTCAATCTTCATGTCATCTGCAAACTTACTTACCATTCCACCCAACAATAAGGGACTCAGCAATGATTCTTTCGGTTTGCAGCTGGACGTTGCAAGTCACACAAACATCCTGCTACTACCATCCTTTGTCTCTGATCACTTGACTAATTTTGGATCCAACTTGCCAGGTTGCCCCACATCCCATATGCTTTTAGCTTCTTTATCAGTCTTCCATGTACTGTAGTACCCTGTAAAAGGCTTTACTGAAATCCATATAAACCTAATCAACTGTACTACCCTCAACTACACACTTGATCAGTTCCTCAAAAAATTCAAGCAAATTTGTCAGGAGTGATGTCCCTCTGACATGCTGTGTATCTCCAATCAAACTTACCTCTTCAAGTGGAGATTAACTCGCTGTTTCAGAACTTTCCCCAATAGTTTTCCTATTGTGAGACTTGCTGATTGTAATTCTATGGTTTATCCCTACCTTCTTGAAAAGTGGAACCACAAAAGCTGACCTCCAGTCCTCTGGCACCTCCCCAGTGGCCAGAGAGGAATTAAAAATTGGCGTTGGGCTCCTGTAATTTCCTAGGTGAAAGTGAGGACTACAGATTCTGGAGATCAGAGTCAAGATTAGAGTGGTGCTGGAAAAGCACAGCAGGTCAGGCAGCATCCGAGGAGCAGGAAAATCGACATTTCAGGCAGGAGCCCTTCGACAGGAATGATTTCCTGATAAAATGCTCCTGCCCGAAACATTGATTTTCCTGCTCCTCGGATGCTGCCTGACCTGCTGTGCTTTTCCTGTAATTTCTTCCCTAGTCTCCCACAGAAAACTGAGATACACTCATTCACACTTGGGGATTTGTCCACTTTAAAGCCTACCAAAGCCTTCAATACCTCTTCACTCCTTATGTCAATCTGATCCAGGACTTCAGAACCCTTCCTCCCAAATGCTGTACGTATAGCCTCCTTCCCTGGAATGAAGATGGATGTGAAGTATTTGTCACTGTACCAAATGTCCTTGGGCTTCACACACAATTTGTTCTTTTGGCCCCTAATGGGCCCTACTCTCGCCCTGGTTATCATCTTCCACTTAACATAGTTATAGAATACTTTTGGGAGTCTCCCTAATTTTACCAGCCTTTTACAGTTTTTTCATGCTACCTTACTTGCTGTCCTAATTGGTTTCTTACTCTCCCACCTGCATTTTCTAAATTTCACTAAGTAGCCATTGATTTGCTCCCTTTGCGCCTGCTAAAAGCATTCATTTTCCTTTATATCCAGTCCTGAATATTCCTAGATATCCAGGATTCTAGGTTTGTTGTTGCCACCTAAAGGCAACATATCAGGCCTGTATTCTCACCAATTAGATTTTGAATGTCCCCACTGTTCTGTTGTAAATTTACCCATACATAGCTCTTCCCAGTCTACTTTGGCCAGATCCTGTCTTATTTTAAATAACTCTGTCTTCCCCAATTCAAGACCTTTTTTTGCAAGTCATCCCTTTTTGTTTTCGTAAACTTAAATCATATGGGGTTGTGGTCACTATCACTAAACTAATTCCCCTCCCTCACCCCCATGCCAACTCATCCACCTGCCTGGCTTCATTCCTTAGAATTAGATGCAGGACTACATCACCCCTTGGCGGACCTTCTATGTGTTAACATAAAAAGCTCTCCTGAATGCATTTCAAGAAATCTTACCCCACTAAACCCTTTACACTATAACTGGCCCAATTAGTATTAGGGTCATTGAAATCCCCTAATATAAATATTCTACTACACCTTGGTAAATTATCTATGCTTTTGTATTGCCTGCTAAATGCTTGGGGCCTATAATACACTCCCAGCAATCTGACTGCCCCCTTCCCCCCCCCCCCCCCCCCCCCCCCGCCAAGTCTCATTATGAAGATTCTTCCCAGGGTAGTATTAGATTAGATTACATTACATTACAGTGTGGAAACAGGCCCTTCAGCCCAACAAGTCCACACCGACCCACCGAAGCGTAACCCACCCATACCCCTACATTTACCCCTTACCTAACACTACGGGCAATTTAGCATGGCCAATTCACCTGACCTGCACATCTTTGGACTGTGGGAGGAAACCGGAGCACCCGGAGGAAACCCACGCAGACACGGGGAGAACGTGCAAACTCCACACAGTCAGTCGCCTGAGGCGGGAATTGAACCCGGGTCTCTGGCACTGTAATACCCCTTCTTATAATAACCGACTCCTTAATTAATAATGTGACACCATCTTCTCTTTTACACCCTCTCCCATCATACCAAAAGTTCCTCAACCCCAGAATTTTCAGTCCTGCCCCACCCTCACCCACTTCTTTGTGATGGCAACAATATCATAATTTTAGATATCAATCAGGCCCTTAATTGATCTGTTTTACCTAAAGTACTCTTAGCATTAAAATAGAGGCTATCCAGCCTCGCCTTATTCCGCTGAATTGCAACATAGCTGATCTCTCTCTTTCCTCACTTCTTTGCCTTGTTGTGTCATGTGGCTACCGTGCTAATGCTCTGTATCCCCTCCCACTACTGAAATAGTTTAAACTCCTTCCAACAGCACCAGCAAACTCACCTGTTCTGGTTCAGCTGTAGATCATCCTGTTATTGTCTTTCTTACTTAATGCAAAAATGGTCCCAGTTATCCAAAATCCTCCCTCCTCCACCAACTTCTAAGCTACACATTCATTGCCCTGTACTCCTATTTCCGTACTCATTAATGCATGGTACTGGAAATAATCCAAAGACTACAGTTTTAGTGGTCCTGTATTTTGATCTATTGCCTAGTTCCCTGAATTCTTGATGCAAGTTTTCATCCATAATCCTACTTAAATCATGGATACCAAAATGTACCAGAACCTCGAACGTATCACCCTCCACATTCAGGATGCCCTGCAATTCTCCAGTGAGGTCCTGGCCCAAAGCAGGCAACATACAATCCTAAAGTCACATCTGCAGTCGCAGAAACACCTATCTCCACCCTTCACAATCAAATCCCCTATCACTATTTGTCTTAGACTCTTATTCCCACCTGGCTCTTTTTCAGCTGAGCCACCCATAGTGCTATGTTCCCCAGAGGAACATTCACTGACATCATTTTCCAAAACAGCTAGATTGGGATGCCTTCTGTGGTATTCCTGTCTGTCTGCCTCACCCCTTTCCTCCAGGTGAAAATTAGAACTGCAGATCACAGTCAAGATGAGAGTGGTACTGGAAAAGCACAGCAGCTCAGGCAGCATCTGAGGAGCAAGAAAATCGAATTCCTGATGAAGGGCTTTTTTCTGCTCCTTGGATGCTGCCTGAGGTCAGTTGGTTTGATGGTGAGGTTGGGTTGGAGTGGAGGGAGTGGAGGGCTGTGCATTGTGAGGGCAAGTGGTTGGAGTGAGTGAAGCGGTTGGACAGGTTGAGGCGGTTGTTGTCAGGGCAGCAGTTTGAAATGAAGAGGTCAAGGGCGGGTAGCAGGCCAGCAAGGTGTGTCCAGCTGGATGGGGTGTGTTGGAGGTGGGAGAACGGGTCCTCGATGGGAGGGTGGGTGCCTTGGTTGTAAAGGTAGGCATGGAGGCGGAGGCGGTGAAAGAAATGTTCAAGGTCGCAGCGTGTGTCGAACTCATTAATCTGGAACTGTGGAGGGATAAAGATGAGGCCTTTACTGAGGACTAAGCATTCATCCTCAGTGAGGGGGAGGTCTGTGGTGAATAGTGAAGACACGGCAGGGAGTGGGGCTGGAGTTCCAGGTGGGATGGGACCTAGGAACAGGAATGGGGCTGGAGTTCGAGGTGGATTTCTTGAGGAAGAGTTATGTTTAACCAATTTGCTGAAATTTTTTGAAAAGCGAACAGAGAGAATTGATAACAGTAATGTTATTGATAGGATATAAGAACTTCCAAAAAAATTTGATACAGTGCCACACAACAGACTTGTGAAAGTAAGTTAAACACTAAGTGTAAGTTGGCAAATATTTTTCATTTTGGACAAGACTGGAAAGGGAGTTGGGCGATGCTATATAACTAAAATACCAGAGGAAGTTTGCAAGTTGAAACATCAAATGCAATTGTGTGGTAGATTTGCAGCTATCTAAGACTATGTTGACTTTGGATCAGTGACACTGCAACATGATTCAGAATCAGTGGCACTAGGAGTTTTTAATGGTAAAACTGCCTGATAACAACCCTCAGATTAGTTGAATTGAAGTTTGTTACAAACTTATGAGAGCAGTGCTACCAGAAACATGCAGCATTAGTGAACAGAAAACAATTTTCTCTCCTCTCTGTCCATAAGTGAAAAGGCAAAAAAAGTTAAAAGAAAGAATTCTAATGCAAGAAAAGGCAAAGTCCACCCAACAACTAGAGAATTGAAGAATAACCATTGTTCTACAGACAATACTGTGTCAGCATTGTTAACATGAAAAGAACTGAGAGTCAGTTTCACTTACTTTTGTGGGTTTGTACCTGGTCTAAAGAAATTATTTTTGCTACTAGATTCTTGCACTCAATGTGTATTAAGGATTGTCTTTTTTGTCTTATAGATGCGTGCTTGGGTAATAAACGTGCATAGTTTAAGTTGTATTGTAGCAAAGTAGTGATCTTTTATTTTCTCTGCTATTTGTTAAAGAATACATTTGTTTACAATCGCTATTAATTTTCTTGTTAATGAGGAAACCTGATGTGAATTGCATTAGTCCTAAAAAGTGGTCAATTGGACAAATTGATCATCAAGAGTCATAGAAGTTTTAAAGAGGCCCTTTGACCCAATGTGTCCAGTGTTAGTCATCAAACATCTTTTTATTCTAATCCTATTTTCCAGCTTTTCGCCAGTAGCCTTATATGCTATGGTGTTTCAAGTGCTCATCTAAATAGTTTTTTTAATTTCTTAAGGGCTCCTGCCTATATCCCGCTTTCAAATACAAAACACAGTGAAATTTATTTGCCCAAATCCCCTCCAAATCTCCTGATCTTTACCTTAAAACTGTGACCACTGGCTATTGACCTCACTAAGGGAAAAATAGTTTCTCTTTATTCACCTTGTCTATACAAATGATAAAACGTTGTCCACCTCAAATCAGATTCAATCCCCCCAGCTGTCTTCTCAGCTTGGAGGAAAACAACCTCAGTCTATCTGATCTCTCTTCATAGCTTGAATTGCTTCAGTCCAAGAAACATTCTGGTGAATCTCTTCTACACCTTCTCCTGTGCAATCACATCCTTCCTATAGAAGACAATCAAAACTGCACACAGTAATTCAGTGATGGTCTCGCTAACATTGTTATAACTCCCTATAACCCCCTCGTTCCTTTATTCAATGCCTTGACTAAAAAAGGCAAGTAACCAATACCCCTTCCTAACAATCCTATCTTTCCTGTTATATTAAAGAGTCAATGGACATGCCATTGACTCTTTAATATAAGGTCCTTCTGATCTTCTGTACTTCCTAGGCTTCTACATTTAATGTGTACTCCCCTGTCTTTATAGTCCTCCCAAATAAAAACTCACTTTTCAGGATTAAATTCCATTTGTCACTGTTCAGTTCATCTGACCAACCTGTCTATAATCATCCTGTACTCTAAGGACTTCCTCTTTGCTATTCCCATGTGATCTGTAAACCTACTATCAAACCTCTTATTTTTATGTCTAGATCATTAATGTACACAACAGCGAGTGACACAGCTCTGAATCCTTTGACATTTCAGTCACAAAAGCACCCTTCAATCATCACCCTCTGATCCTTCCACTGAGCCAATTTTGGATCTAACTTTGTTAAAATGCCCCGGAAACATGGGCTCTTAGCTTCTTAACCAGTCAGTCATGTGACACCTTGTCAAAAGCATTACTGAAGTCCATGTAGGCTAGATCAACTACATTACCTTCATTAAATATGTAGTCACCTCCTCAAAGTTCAATCAATTTTTTAGACATCATCTCTTCCTTACAAAGCAATGCTGGTTATTCTTGATTAATCCTTCACTTTAGGTGGAGATTAATACGGTCAATCAGAATTTTTCTAACAATTTCCAGAGACATTAGACTCACTGGGATGTAGTTTCCTTGTTTATCTCTACCATCTTTCTTGAATCACGACATCACATTAGCTTTCCTCCAGTCCTCCAGCACTACTTTGTAGCTAGAGAGGATTTGAAAATTCGTATCAGAGTCCCTACAATCTTTTCACTTGCGTCCCACAATAGCCTTGGATAGGTCTTATTTGGCACTGGGTTTTATCCACTTTCAAGCCCACTAAAACTGCTAATACCTCCCCCTTTTCAATGTTAATTCATATAAGTATATCAGTCTCCTTTCTCCAATTTCTAGATTGATGATGTCCTTCCCTATTGTGAATACAAATGCAGAGTATGAATTCAAAATCTCAATTATGTCTCCTGGCTCCACACACAGATTGTCACTTTGGTTGCCAATGGGCCCTACTCTTTCTCTGGTATTCTTTTGCCCCTAATATACCTAATGAAATGCATTTGGATTTTCCTTAATGTTACCTGCCAGTGCTTCTCATATGCCATCTTCATTCTCCTATTTTCTTCTTTAAGCAAACCCCTGCTCTTTCCACACTCCTCTAAGGCGTTGACATTTTGGAGCCTTCTATATCCATGATGTACTTTCCTTTTTTATCGTAACCAATCGTGTATATTCCTTGACATCCAGAGCTCTTCGCATTCATCACCTTTACAGGAACATGTTAGTCTGTGCTCCAATATTACCCTTTTGAATGTCTCCCACTGATCTAATATGGATTTTCCAATCAATAAAAGCTCCCAGTCCACTTCAGTCAAATCCTCCCTTATCTTATCAAAATCAGCCTCCCCACAGTTCAGAGCCTTTTTATTTCTGGTCCATTTTTGTCCTCATCGATAACAATCTGAAATTTTATTGAAATATGGACACTATCACCAAATATCACCAAAATGCTTCCCTACTGCCATATCTATCATTTGCCAATCTTCCCTAAAACTAGATCCAGCACCACACCACATCTTGTAAAACCTTTTCCATGTTGACTTATTAAGCTCTCACGTACACCCTTTAAGAATGCCAGCCTTGTAATTTTTTCGCACTGTCTATCCTACTCAATACTGGAAAACTGAAATTCCCTAAGATTATTACCCTAGTGTTAGGGATGCTCATGACAGAGTGGCAAAAAGTGGCTGACAACTGCCCCTGACTAACTCTGCAACAGAATATAGTTGGCAGTATATAGAGAGCCTTGAGAACATATTTTCTTAATGTAGTCTCAGCAAGGTGAACAATAGCAAGACTGTTTAATCAAGGTTACTGGCTGGGATGAAATGTACAGATGCAATTTCTTACATAGCCAAGAACATTTTACACTTAGTTGCTTCTCTTGAATTATTTAATCAATCCTTTACAATATTAAGAGTACATTTTAGTTCAGTTCCTTCAGATAATCATTGATTTAGATTCTGAGGTAGATATAGATCTACATATATACTGAAAATCACCAAAAGATTCAAACCAGTTCCAGGCAATAGAAGTGACCCTCTTTATCATTAAAGTCTGTGAAATTCACACGACTGGGGCTGGAATACCAGCCTGTCCATCTCTTTAAGATACTGTACCAGGCAGCCAATCACAGAGGGATAACCTGGCACCGCTGACCAATAGTACCAAGGGGTGTGGGGGGGGGGGGGGGGGGGGTGTTGTGTGCGCTCTACATTTTAACTGTATACAATCTGAAGTGTGCCTTACTGCAAAGAAAATCTGAAGCTGTAACAAAGTTGTACCAAAATAAAGTTGTCCCTCAATCTACCACTAGATCCGGACTCTTATCGGAAAACATGAGATCTAATAGTTTGGCGCTGCGAGCAGGGTCGCTGGATGAATAAAGGACCACATTTCGGACAACAGACCTACGCTGGCTCCCAGGGGTAACTTTTAAAAGTTCGGGGTCATTTGTCTAAATTCGGTCTATCCTCCGTGTGATTTAGAAATTCTCCCAGTGGGATACGGCTTGAGTCCCCTAACAGATGTTTAACTTGGCCTCCCCCAGCGGAGAAATTGCTACCTCTGTCCAGCCGGCTATATGACCAGCCTATGACTCGGGACGCATTGAAACTGATAATTGTAAGGAATAATGGCAGAGGGAAAACAAATCAAGAACTCCTCAGAACTTGAAGGAACATATAGAACAACAATTCGACCTACTTAAAACCTCCGTGAAAATCAAGCAAAATGGTCCCTGGATGATGTTAAAAAGATTGGGGGAGAAATGACCGTTACGAAAGACAACAAATGAGGAAGGTGGTCCCTCGTCCTTTTGGGACAGATGGGACAACAGAATGAGATGATACAGACATCAAGTCATGACAGGGAAACAATCAGAGCTGAAAGCCAATTGCCTGCAGTCTGAGAGAAATTGAAATGCACCCAAAACAGCCAGAAAGAATGGGAGGAAATCCCCCGACAGAACAAACCAAATCCTCCACCAACACTTCCTAATTCTACAGGCCAAACAACGCAAAATCTGGTCCCAGCAAAACAAAATCGAAAAAATGGGGAATATAAACCTGGGAACAACTTGAACAGCTGAGGGGTATTTTGATTCGCACTTTGAGAGAGAAAGTCTTTGGTTAGCAGCAAAGAATCACAGCCGAGATTTATAAAGTTAAACTCTCTAATGTTGACTGTTCTGGAATGCGAACGTCTCATTCTCTTTATGAGCAAGGTATAAACAAAAGCTAAAAACTGAGATAGGAAGAAAGTTAGAAAATTATCATAAATGTGTGCGTGTGAGAGACCAGCTCTCTGTAAATCGCATTCACTGAACAAAGTGTTAACTCTTCGTGGTCTGTTTGGAGTGCATCTTTGTTTATTGCCTGTTAAACGATGTCTCATGTAAATTTATGTTTTCATTCCCTAGAGTTTGAGATCTGGGGATTGGATTAGATTCCCTACAGTATGGAAACAGGGCCTTCGACCCAAGTCCACACTGACCCTCTGAAGAGCAACACACCCAAACCCATTCTCCTACCCTATATTTATCCCTCACTAATGCATCTAACATTATGGCAATTTAGCATGGCCAATTCACCTTACTTGCACAGCTTTGGATTGTGGGAGGAAACCGGAGCACCGGAGGAAACATGGACACAGGGACAGGAATCAAACCCAGGTCCCTGGCACTGTGAGGCAGCAATGCTAACCACTGAGCCACCGTGCTGCCCTGCTCCGATGCTTTGAATTTAGTTTGCATTTTGGAAATCTCTGATGATTCAAGGATATAGTTTGTGCCTGTATCAGTGTGGAGCATGTATGGTTAATGTAATGTCCTTTAAAGGAACTATCAGTAGTTGTGCAAAGCAAAAATCTGCAACAAAATGTTGTTTAAAAAATTGGTTTAGAGTCATTCAGCATGGAACCAGACCCTTCAATCCAACTAGTCTACGCCAACGATGTTCGCAAACTAAATTGTAAAACTTGGTAAAAATTTCTCTCTTGCTCTGTGTTGTGTTGGGACTGAGGGAAGAGTCTTGGGTGAATTTTAATTTCAGAAATGGTCACGTTTGGAATTTCATCTTCTGGCCAGAGTGAATTTTCAAATACTGTTTTAACACGAGTGAATCTTTAATTCCGGATGATAAGACTTGCTTATTGTAAATGTAGTTTGATGTAGAAGTATCCAGGTAATAGGAAAATTAGAATTTTAGAAAGGCAATTCTCAATGAACAAAATTCTGATGTAACTGATTTCAATTCTAAAATGGAGAATCTAATAGAAAGGTGGGCTTTCGCTTTGTTAATTATAACATGCTAACTTCCTTACAGGAGGAATAGAGACAGTTGACATAATTATGTCCAGGATTTTTCACCCTGCACTTCAAACCAGCAGTAATTTTCATTTTACTAATTAATCCATTCTGCTTGAAATGGAATGGATGGACATTGTTTATTTTTCAGAAATTGGAGATACTTAATGTTTAGACTTTCAACATTACAGCACAGTGATGGATGAAGCCCCTCAACCCATCAAGCCATTCATCAGCAACATATCATATCACTGGAGAAGTACTGTGAAAACAACAAATGTATTGGGTATCAGGAATTTCAATGCATAAACAATTGTCCGTAACTTTGAGAGAGTAAACACAATTTTAAATATTGACAAATTTACATGGAGACATAAAATATCTAAAATGAGTTATCAAGTAACTTTAAAAAAAGTAGGTCATCTTAGAGAAAGACTTCTGTTTTAAAACATTATAAGATAATTTATCATGGATTACAAATCTCTCCAGATCTCTGGAATTTGATAGATGGTAATAGTTAAATTACAAAATTGGAGATGAAATAATTAGGGATGGAGAGCACTATCAGAAGAAAAACATATTAGAATAACTAGTTAAAATGGCAATTGAAGTTAACACGCGTTGTAGTGGAAAGGAAGTTTAGGTGAGAGTACTAAATTGATAGCATTCTCTTGATGTTTGTGTCCTTGTCTTTCCTTTAAAAAACTTGAATCGGGTGATCGAGCCACTACCCGAGGCATTGGGATTATGCATGGAAAGATAAGCAAAATCTCATGGATCTTTCGATAAGAATGGCCTGATTCCACAATGTAAGAATTCTATGATTCTATGAATGTTGGTGCATTTTTCCCAACTAATGCATAACACATTAAATAAATGGGCAATAACAAAATGGATCCTGAACTGGCTGAGGTTTAGGAAGAAAAGTGTAATAATTAAATTAATATTTTTTGGGCTGGAGGAAAGTAGACACTGATGAACCCAGAATTTCTTTTGTGATACATTCATGATCTGCTTTCCAGTGTACAGAGAACTACTTCCAAGTTTCTGGATGATACAAAACTTGGAATCATTGCAAAGTGTGAAAAAGTGTTGTGACAAAGCTGCTCCTTTAATAAGGTTAGGTTGTCCTTGCTTGTCTCTTTGGGAAATCATAAAAATGCAGGTTCTGAAAGTCTGAGTTTGGATGGGCTTTAGGACCAATTTGTTTAAAGCTAACAGATACTGCCTCAGGAAGAAGGCTTTCAAGTTTTAAAAAAATGTATAATGAAAGGGGCCAGTTGCCCCAGCTTAGCTTTTCTCTGGTTTGGTTTTTTTTGACAGTAGTTGTGTGGAAATGCTGCTGGAATTCAGAAGCAAGCTCAGACTGGTTCTCTCTCTTTGTCTCCTATCCTGTAAGAATTTGTGTTTGATTTTACCTTTTGTGCCAAGGGGTGTTTATAGGGTATGTTGCAAGTATTTTGGGACAGCATCATTAAGTGGGATGATCTGTTGGGTTTTCGGATAAGTTATTCGCTACTCTGTTTTCTGTTCTTTGTGTTTCATTTGCTAATCTTGTAAGTAAATTCTGTTTTGTTTAAAACTAAGTGGTTTGACCAACAGCCTCTCTCCTGGAGTATCTGCATTAGATTACTTACAGTGTGGAAACAGGCCCTTCGGCCCAACAAGTCCACACCGATGCGCAACCCACCCAGACCCATTCCCCTACATTTACACCTTCACCTTACACTACGGGCAATTTAGCATGGCCAGTTTACCTGACCTGCACATTTTTGGACTGTGGGAGGAAACCGGAGCACCTGGAGGAAACCCACGCAGACATGGGGAGAATGTGCAAACTCCACACAGTCAGTCGCCTGAGGCGGGAATTGAACCCAGGTCTCTGGCGCTGTGAGGTAGCAGTGCTAACCATTGTGCCACCGTGCCACACCTGCTTAAAACAACAAGCAAAGTGTGGGTCTGGGCTACCTTCTTGAAATGTTTTGAGAGGGTCTGGCCTGGTCCATAACAGTCTGCAAGTTCTTTGCGGGATTTGTTCTGTAGTTCCAAATTGGGATTAGAGTTGTTGGGCTCTATGGCAGTGAGTGGTAGGTGAGAGTGTCTTTTCTTCCGGGTGTTGATTTGGTTGATTTAAACTGTGTTTGGGATAGCAATGGCTCTTTCAGTCACCAAGAGTTTTCTGAGGGTGGAAGAAGTGACTTTGGGAGTTTTACAAAAGGTGATTAAGGCCTAACTGTGGGAATTAACAGACAAACTGGAGTTGGAGCTGTCTCCTTCCGTGAGGAAAGCAGAAATAATTACAGCAGTAGCTCAGCATTTAAATTTGCTGGAAACAGCATCAGAATCTTTACAGATGGCTAACGTTCAATTGAAAATAAAGCAGCTTGAGGTAGAAGCAAAATACAAGGAAAGGGCAACAGAAATGGAACAGTTTGAATTACAATTAAAAGCAGAATAGAAAAGGAGTGTTGGAACTTCAGAAATTGGCACTTGTAAAAGAGGCTGAACAAATGCAGTGGCCAGTGACCATGTGGGTTTTGCTGATCCAAACAAAACTTGTAGGTAGAGCCAGTGAGGTATTCGCATCACCATCAGAGGAGATAACTGGGGAGTGTGAGTAGGTGAAGAAAGCCATCTTAAATGCATATGAACTTGTGCCAGAAGCCCACAGACAATGTTTCAGGAACTTAGGAGGGACCCTAGTCAAACCTACATGGAGCTTGATTAGATTAGATTAGAGTAGATTCCCTACAGTATGGAAACAGGCCCTTCAGCCCAACAAGCTCAAACCGACCCTCTGAAGAGTAATACACCCAGACCCATTCCCCTACCCTATATTCATCCCTGACTAATGCACTTAACGCTATGATTAATTCACTTAACCTGCACTTCTTTGGATTGTTACCTGCTCTGAGAGAGACAATTATTTTGGAGGAATTCAAAAATTCATTTCTTGAAGTAGTGAAAACTCATGTGGAAGAGCAGAAAGTTAAAATGGTAAGATTAGCAGCTGAAATGACTGATGATTATGGGTTGGTCCACAAAGCAAAGTTTGGCTTCCAAAATCAATTAGAATCCATGAGGAATAGAAATTGGGGAAAAGATAAATCCTCACGTAGAAAGGGAAAGCTAGGTCTCGCTGAAGATCATAAGGATAACTTAGCTCAGGGTAAAAAGGAAACCCTTGAAGGGGTTAAAAAGTTCTGGTGTTTCACTGTGATAAAGTAGGCCTCATGAGATCACAGTGTTGGTTGGCTAGGAAAAGCACCGGGAAGCCAGATGTAGGAAAACACAATAAACCAGTGCGTTTGTTGCTGGAAAACACAGTGGAGGCTAGAAAGCTGCACCAGAATGTACAAGCTGGTTGGAGGTTGGTTAAGGAGGAAGTGCCAGATCATATTAAACCATATACCTGTGAAGGTAAAGTTTATTCACACAGGCCAGGAGCAGCAGGTAAAAAGGTTACAACAGTAAGAGACACAGGATCTTCCCAGTCGGTGATGCTGAAAGATGAGGAGATATGTACTTCTGAAGGACTACTGTGCCAGAAAAGGTACCAGTAATGGGAATTCAGTGAGACAAGAAGAACTCAATTATGTAAAGTGAGGGTAGAGTGTCCAGTGAAGAGTGGAGAATTCATGATAGGGGTACTGGTCAAACTGTCATCTCCAGGAATACAATTTGTCCTTGCTAATGATACAGGTGGTTCACAGGTAGGAGTGCTGTCTACTGTGGTTGAAAAGCCAGTGGAAACTCAGGCAACTGAACAATGCAGAATACATATCCTGAAAACACATATCCTGCCTGTGTGGTAACAAGGTCACCAAGTCACCAGCTGAAACAGGAGAGATCAAAGCGTACAGATAAGAAAGTTGAAGTGGAATTAGCGAGACCCCGTTTGATCAGATGATTGAGACTAAGCAGAAGCAGATAGATGACCATGCAGGCATCTTTAGCTCAGATAAATTAACTGAGTTACAGTAGAAAGGTGAAAATTTAAAGCAATTGTATCAAAAGGCATACACAGACAAGGAACTTGAATGTTTCCCTGACTGTTATTACCTTAAAAATGATGAATGATGTCTTAATGAGAAAATGGAGACCACCACATATTCAGGCAGAAAAGAAATGGGCAAATCATATTACCAGTGGGGTAAGGTAAGGAGGTGTTGTGAGTGGCGCATGAGCTATCACTTGGGGCTCATTTAGGAGTGAGGGGAAAATACAAGCTAAGATACAAAAAGCTTTTTACTGGCCTGGACTGCACAAGGATGCAGTTGAATTTTGCCAGACGTGTCATACATGTCAGGTAATTGGAAAACCACAGGCAGTAATAAAACCCATGCCTTTATTACCTATTCCTGCATTTGATGAACCTTTTACAAGAGTCTTAATTGATTGCGTAGGTCCCCTACCTCAAACAAAATGTGGAAATCAATAATTGTTAACAATAATGGATGTATTGGCTGGTTTTCCAGAGGCTGTCTCATAACCCAAAATCACAACTAAAAGGATTGTAGAGGAATTACTCAATTTTTTCACTAGATACTGACTACCAACAGAGGTACAATCAGATCAGATCAACTTCACAGCAAAATTATTCAAGGAAGTTATGGACAATTTAGGAATAAAACAAATCTATTGCATACCATCCAGGGAGCAATAGAAAGGTGGCATCAGACATTAAAGACCATCCTGAGGGCTTATAGTTAGGACTATCCAGATGATTGGGACAAGGGAATTCAGTTTGTGCTTTTTGCAATCAGAGATGCACCAAATCAATCGACCAAATTCAGTCCATTGGAATTAGATTTTGGGCATGAAGTGAGAGGGCTGTCAAAATTGATTCAGGGGAAATTGGTAAGTCAGAGATCACATATTTGGACTATGTGTCAAATTTTAGGAAACAATTAAATAGAGCTGGGGAGTTGGTTAGACAGCATTTAAAAGTATGAGCACAGCAGGTCAGTCAGCATCTAAGGAACAGGAGAATCGACGTTTCGGGCATAAGCCCTTCTTCAGGCCTGAAGAAGGGCTTATGCCCGAAACGTCGATTGTCCTGTTCCTTGGATGCTGACTGACCTGCTGTGCTTTACCAGCAACACATTTTCAGCTCTGATCTCCAGCATCTGCAGACCTCACTTTCTCCTCCAGCATTTAAAAGTATCACAGCATACAATAAAGCAAGAAGCAGACAGAAATCAAAAATTTGCATTTCTGCTATCGGGAATAGTGTTATTTCCAGGAATATGTGAACCTTTAAAAGCAAGGTTTAGTGGACCTCATCAAGTCAAAATGAAATTGAGTGAGGTGAACTACTTGATAAGGACTCCAGACAGAAAGCGGTCTCACAGGTGATATTGAATACAATACAGAGGGAAGAACCAAGTTCAGGAGATTCTGAATTGGACATTCTTTAAAGTAAATTGGACAATGAGGATGTTGTCAAAAATTGGGATAAATTATTGAGTTACCTTCCTGAGGAAAATCAAAATGACCTGAAAGAAGGATTATTATCACCTGGGGAGATTTGTGGAAATAAGCTGAGAAGTACAACCTAATTATGATGATGTAGATATGGGAGATGCTGGTTCAATTAAGCAACATCCTTATAGACATAACCCTGTAAAGTTGGCACAGGTTCAAAAGGAGATTGAACGCATGCTCCAAGACGACATAATCGAAGCGAGTTACAGTGACTGGAGCTCAACCATAGTAGTAGCGCCAAAACAAGATACCCAATGGTTACGTGGTGACTGTCATAAAGTCAATGCAGTTACAAAGATGGATGCATGTCTGATTCTGCGGTTCGAAGACTGTGTTGAGAAGGTGGGACAAGCAACTTATATTCCTAAGTTGGTCTTGCTCAGAGGATACTGTCAGAAAGACCAAAAGCAATTTCAGCTTTTGTAATGCTGAATGGATTGTATCAGTTTAAAGTCATGCCATTTGACATGAAAAATGCACCGGCCACACTTCAGAGAATAAGCAATAAGGTTATTGCCAGATTACCCAACTGTATCATTTACATAGATAATTTGGTGATGTTGTGGTTCTGTTGGCCGAGCTGGGAATTTGTGTTGCAGACATTTCGTCCCCTGTCTAGGTGACATCCTCAGTGCTTGGGAGCCCCCTGTGAAGCGCTTCTGTGATCTTTCCTCCGGCATTTGTAGTGGTTTGAATCTGCCGCTTCCAGTTGTCAGTTCCAGCTGTCCATTGCAGTGGTCGGTATATTGGATCCAGGTCGATGTGCTTATTGATTGAATCTGTGGATGAGTGCCATGCCTCCAAGAATTTCCTGGCTGTTCTCTGTTTGGCTTGTTCTATAATAGTAGTGTTGTCCCAGTTGAATTCATGTTGCTTGTCATCTGCGTGTGTGGCTACTAAGGATACAAATCCCATGCAAATACTGCACAAAACACTATATAGGACAAACAGGAAGACAGCTAACGATCCGCATCCATGAACACCAACTAGCCACAAAACGACACGACCAGCTATCCTTAGTAGCCACACACGCAGATGACAAGCAACATGAGTTCGACTGGGACAACACTATTATTATAGGACAAGCCAAACAGAGAACAACCAGGGAATTCCTAGTGGCATGGCATTCATCCACAGATTCAATCAATAAGCACATCGACCTGGACCCAATATACTGACCACTGCAACGGACAGCTGGAACTGACAACCGGAAGCGGTAGATTCAAACCACTACAAATGCCGGAGGAAAGATCACAGAAGCGCTTCACAGGAGGCTCCCAAGCACTGAGGATGTCACCTAGACAGGGGACAAAACGTCTGCAACACAAATTCCCAGCTCGGCCAACAGAACCACAACAACGACCACCCGAGCTACAAATCTTCTCACAAACTTTGAATAATTTGGTGATTTTTAGTCACACATGGAAGGAACATTTACAACATTTATCAAACTTATTTGATCGACTTTGGAAGGTGGACTTAGTGGTAAACCTGGCTAAAAGTGAATTTGCCAAAGCCCAAATCACCTTCCTGGGCCATGTTATTAGACATGGACAAATGGCCCCACGGGATGCAAACACAAATGTAATTGGGGAATTTCCCATACCATCAACAAAAAGAGCAGTACTACGGTTCCTGGGATTGCGTGAATTTTATCGAAAATTTGTACCAAATTTTAGCAGTGTGGCTGCTCCACTCACTGAATTGCTAAAGAAAGGCATGAAGTTTCAGTGGACAGCGGACTGTCAGGAGATATTTGACAGCCTGAAAGTTGTGTTAACAACTACCCCACTATTAGCCACACCTTGTTATAGAAAGCCATTCAAGGTGGTTATTGGTGTAAGTGGTGTGGGTGTCGGTGCTGTGCTCTTCAAGAAGACAACAAGAAGATAGAAAGACCTATCAGATATTTCTCCAGGAAGTTGAATATTCATCAGCAGAAATATTCGACGGTTGAGAAGGAGATTTTGTGCTTTGTGTTGGCATTACAACATTTTAGTGTTTATGCTACCAGTAACGTATCTGAGACAATCATATACACTGATCATAAGCCATTGATGTTTCTGGAGAAATTTAAGGACAAAAATGCAAGACTGTTTAGATGGAGCTTGTTGTTACAGCCATTCAATTTGAACATTGTGCATGTGGCAGAATGATAAAACATGATTGCTGACATATTGTCGAGACTTGAATGAGAAATGGAGGCATTTGGTGGCAGGAGTACAACAGACTGAGAAAGAATGTAGAGAAGCACGGCAGGTCAGGCAGCATCTGAGGAGCAGGAGAATCAATGTTTCAGGCATAAGCCCTTCATTCCTGATGAAGGGCTAATGCCTGACGCGTCAATTCTCCTGCTCCTCAGATGTTGCCTGACCTGCTGTGCTTTTTCTGCACTACACTCTCGACTCTGATCTCCAGCATCTGCAGTCCTCACTTTCTCCTGAGGTGGAATGTAGTGTGCATGTCTGTATGTTTGTAGTCAGTGTAATGTATATGTGTGTTTTAGAGTACTAACCATCTTTTAAAGGGGTTTTAAAATGAAGCCATCATTGGATATTGGTGGTTCATTTTTTTAAGGTGGGAGGTGTGACAAAGCTGCTCCTTTAACAAGCTTAGGTTGTCTTTGGTTTTCTCTTCAGGAGGCCGTAAAAACACAGGTTCCGAAAATCTGAGTTTGGATGGGTTTTAGGGCCAATTTGTTTTCAGCTAACAGAGTCTGCCTCAGGAAGAAGGCTTTCAAGTTTAAAAAAAATTTTTATAAAGAAAGGGGAGTGGCCAGTTCTCCCAGCTTAGCTTTTCTCTGGTTTGGCTTTTTTAATGGCAGCAGTTGTGTGGAAACACTGCTGGAATTCAGAAGCAAGCTCAGGCTGGTTCTCTCTCTTTGACTCCTATCCTGTAAGAATTTGTGTTTGATTTTACCTTTTGTGCCAAGGAGTGTTTATGGGGTATGTTGCAAGTATTTTGGAACGGCATCATTAAGTGGGATTTCGGATAGGATAGGTTATTCAGTATTTTGTTTTCTGTCCTTTGTGTTTCATTTGGTAATTTGTAAATAAATTCTGTTTTGTTTAAAACTAAGTGGTTTGACCAGCAGCATCCCTCCTGGAATACCCACTTTACACCTTTAAGAAAACAACTAGCAAAGGGTTACCTTCTTGGAAGGTTTTGAAGGGCCTGGCCTCGTCCAAAACAGTGTAAAACCACAAAAAGACAGTGACAAGTTTAAGGAGTAGGCAGTCAGGTAGCAGATGATATTTAATGAGAAGTGTAAGGTATTGCATTTTTATGGGAAGAATAAGGAGATGCAGTATAAAATGAAACTTACTACCCTAAAGAGAGAACAGAGTGACCCAAGTGTATATGTGCATAAATGACTAAAGGTGGCAAGATAGGTAGAGCATGTAATTAATAAATTGTACAGTGGTCTAGGATCTAATAATTTGTCAAGAGGGCATTTAGCATAGAGGAGCAAGGACATTATATGAACTTATATTAAAAGCTAACTTATTTTTCCATTCATGGAATGAGGGCATTGCTGGCAAGGCCACCAGTTGTTGCCCATCTGTAATTGCTCGTGAACTAATAATAGTTAGTACCAACAAAAATGGCTATGTATCATCATATGTAGGTTAAAGCAAGTGAAGATAACAGAGTTCCTTCCTTAAAAGAACATGTGAGAAAAGATTAAACATTTTTAATGACAATTATAGCTGTCAATGCTACTCTTACTTAATAGCTTGATAATCCAGGTTTATTAACTGAACCTTGGAAGTCACTGTTGAGAGCTACATTCACCAACATGCCCTGCAGTCATCTTAATGAATGATAACAGACAATCTAAGTGACAATAAGCTACTTAACATTCTTAACACAAACTTTAGCTCCTTGACAAAGATGTCATTTTGAGGTAAACATAGGCTATATTCTTGCTTCTACATAAGACTATATTAGGCTGACTTAGAGGCCTCGGTCTGAAGAATCCGGGAAAACTCATCCCTGTTACTGGTGCATTCATTGTTTTTTCATATTTGTAGGACTTTCCTGCATTTTCTTACATTGTAATGTGCTAAAAATTGACTGAAGTGCTTTAGGATAATTTGAGGATGTGAAAGACGCTGCTTTATCATGATTCTTTCATTTATTATGCATAGTTAACATTTGTGGCAATTCTAACAACAAACTTGACACCGGAGGTCAAATTGCTTTCGAACACAATGTGATAGAATAATGAGGCAAACACAGATCACCACTGACAATATTAAAATCCTTTGCCCATGTATTTTGACTGACTTTTCAAATTAAAATGATTTTAAATTAAAGAAAGAAAAACCAACTGATTTTTTAACTATGATCAGTGCTAATCATAACTAATCCATCTCTTACCTGAATCACTTCAGCCACTGCAGTGCAACTTGTCACTTTTAATTTGTCAGATGAAATTATGCCACTTATTAGGTCCCTCCTCATAAGCTGATTAATGGTTAATGTCAAGAATTATAATTCTGATAAGAAATTCAATAATCCAAGCACTGTATACAAAGAAAGTAAAGAATAATTGATTTTCATGTTTTCCCAATAGAACAAGTTACTTAGCCTTAAATTTGTATGATTTCATTTATTGCTTGCTAGTGGGCTGACAAATCCATTGAAGGAAATCAATGCTTCCTCCGTCTATTAACATCAACAACTTTTCCACTCTGATAATTATGTAATTTTGGATGCATTTTTAGATTTTGTAACTCTTTCAGTGCTGAAGTGAACCAATACTTCCAGTGGATGGCAGTTTATAAACCTCTGATGAAATAGGTAGTCAAGTGTTTTGAGGGAAAAAAAAAATTATATGTTTGATGGACTTATTCAGTTGCAGCAAGCCTGCTATGCCAAAACTTCCCAGTACTGTAAACCTAACAAAAACAGCAATTTTGAAGATTAGATTCCCGACAGTGAGGAAACAGGCCATTTAGCCCAACAAGTCCACACTGACTGTTCGAAGAGTAACACAACCAGACTCATTCCCCTATCCTTTATTTACCTCTGACCAATGCATCTAACACGATGAGCAATTTAGCACAGCCAATTCACTTAACCTGCACATCTTTGAACTGTGGGAGGAAACCAGAGCAAACTCACGCAGACATGGGGAGAATGTGAAAACTCCACACAGACAGTCGTCCAAGGTGGGAATCAAGCCCAGGTTTCTGGCCCTGTGAGGCAGCAATGCTAACCACTGAGCCACTGTGTCACCAAGTTATAGATCAGATAATAAAACACATGATACAGCAAAATAAACTAGAAAACTAAAAAGAGTAAGCAAAAGGATACCAGCAATCTTCACAGAATGTTTCAAACAGTCATGATAACATTTGAACAACCACTAACCACATCTCTCTCGGATCTCCATCAACCTTGTCAATATTGCAGTGCACAACTTGGGGCACTGCCTTGGAAATTCTGCCCTGGAGTGTTTAGCAAACATTGAGTGGAATATTGTTTAGGCCTTAATGCCCTTTAGAGAACAAAATCTGCCATCTTTACCTAGTCTGACTAGTTTGTGACTCCAAATCCACAACAATGCGATTGATTCTTAACTGGCCTCTGAAATGGATTAGTGAGCCATTCAGGCCAAGGGCAATTAGGGATGGGTAAAGTCCTGGCCTTGCTAGCAACACCCACATCTGATGAAAGAATAAACATCGAAAGGATGTCATTGGTCCCATCAATCAGCTAGAGAGTTGATGAGACACCCATGGTAACTCTTGCAGGGAAGGCTCAAAGAAACATATCCCAATGTGGCAAGGCCATTGGTGGGATTTCTTCTGAAGTCAAGGCACAAGGGCCGACAACCTTCCCAGAGACTGCTTCCAGCCTCTAATTGGCTAAATGTTCTTACACTTAACAGTGCCACAGGGGAGGCGATGGCTATTTATAGAAAAGCACTCCCAGAGTCTCAGGACCAAGAGAACTGATGACAAAGGTAAGTGATGTTGGTGGGGATTGGGGAAGTGTTGAGAAGGGACTCATGGGGAGAGGGGGCTAGGGTTCTTGGGAGCAAAGTTGGGGGTTAATCCCAGCTCTGGGACACCACTGCCCAATTTCAGTCCCTTGACTGATTGCCTTTGATTGGCACAAATGCCCCTCACTCCCCCAAGGTGAGATAGCAAAATGCTAATGGGAATGCTGCACAGTGACAGGCTCACCTGTTGCTGGTTAATCCCAGCAGTGTATACTAGGTCCTTTAGTGTTCTTAATTGGCACCTTTAAATGTACTCTATGCTGTTATAGCTTGATTGTTTGTATTCAGTGAATAAACAAAAAAAGTATATTACTGCTTGAATTATTATAAATTATTGATTACTCTCACAGTGACCAAAATGATAGTCATACAACATTTCTTACCTTAGCAGTAACTTGAAAATTTTTTCATTCTTGTTTTTAGGTACTGTCAAAAGCTCAACTCAAACACTTAATTTAAACATCTCAAATATTTTAATGTACCACTTACACAATTGGCTAAAAGAATCACCACAGTGCCTTTAAAATAACTTCCAATTTGCAGAACTCTTTGAAACCTTAAGGTTTTGGTTCCAACAGAACTGCTCACTTAGTTTGATATACCACATTTTGTCCTAATTTTGGCTGCGTGTTTGTTTTTAGCTAAGATGCCCATGAGAATTTTGACATAAATCTAAATGATAAATAAGAACCAACTGGTGATAAGACTTTTTGATTTGCATGACACTTGACTATAAATATCACAATACATTAATTGGATGATAATGTTTACACAGTTGTTTCGAGCCCCACTCCAAGTCTATTGTTCAAGTGGCAAGTGATTTATACCATATTAGTGTCAGACAGCAAGTGAAGCATATAATTTAGGATTTTGCTCATGCTTATAAATAAGGATGTTGTTTGGAACATGTTTATGAACAGTTCATGTTCAAATGACATCAGTTGTGCAAAATTAAACACCAGTACAAATCTGAACACAACATTTCTCTCTAACTAGTACAATATTAGGACAATATAAATAGTCTGAATGCAGCCTTATACAGTAAAGACTGCTTTTGCATCTTCAGCTGTAAATGCTTGTGAAAGCAAATGCACTACCTTTAATTTTACAGCCATTCAAACTCAGTATCTATTAGAATACGTTTGTTCCAAAACGATCCTGATGAACATGGAAAACTTTTGAATAGTATCCCCAACCAACTTGCGAGAGGTATTTAGAGTAAACGTATCAGTTTATAATGGAGAAGGAGTAGGCCATTCAGTCCTCTAATCTGCTCCACCATTCTAATCCACCATTTGATATGATCATGGCTAGTCTCATCTCAGCCTCAGTTTCATTGTTTTGGCTGCTCTCCATAATCTTTTAACACATAAATAATTACAAATCTGTCTATCTCGTCCTTAAATTTACTCAATCTCCTGACATTCATCACACTCTGGGATAGTGAATTCCACAGATTCATCATCTTTTGAGAAAAGTAATTTCTCCTTACCTGTTTTAAATCTGCTACTCTTTATCCTAAAACTATGACCTCTCATATGGAGATTGTCCACATTGGAAACATTCTGTCCATATTTACCAGCTCTACTATGTCAGCTATGTTTATACTAACTGATTTGCTGCAAAGTGGGGTTTGATTGAACCATCTTCAATCAAACTGCATGAGACCATCTCAAAAACATGTCTCATTGTTTCAAATATAACCGCAACAATATTACAAAAGCTTAAAAAAAGTTTTCACATAACTCCATTAGACCTGATAGAGATAACTATCCTGCTGGACTTTTGCTTACAGTAAAATTGGATTAACATTTGAACATGAATTCTAAAATGTATTTTGATCAAAGGTTGTCCATGCATAGAGTGGAATGTAGAGCCAGCCAACACATTATGATTCAGCTCTCTGTATCACTGTAAGCTTGTCTTGGTCTTAAACTCTTACCAATTGCGTAACACTCTGATGGACATGATTTTCTGTCATGAAATTCGAGGCCTGTGTACTTTTCCTTGTACCTCTTGCTAATTTGTTGATTTTAGGAGTTCATGATTGAAACCTATTATAAACAGTCGACTATTTATAGCAAACAGCAGTTTAGATATGGTACATTAATTAATTAGCGTAAAGGAAGGTGTATAATTGTGACAATTGGTTGTCAATTGTTCATTGATACAAGCGTAGGAATGGGCTGTTGGCACAGAGCAGTTAGAAACGTTTGCCCAGGTTTTCTTCCACTTCTTCTGGTCCGTCTTCCATCTGTCTGATGAGGACTATTCTCTGGGGACCACCTGATGAGGACTGCTGCCTACGAGGTCTGCTTGACGGGAACTCCCCAGAAAGAGCTCCCCTTGGCCCCTGAACATTTATTGTTATGTCATATTTCTAGGGACAGTTTATTTTCTCCATGTTAACCAACTGTCTGAACCCTTCTGGCCAATAGCCATGTGGCAGCTACTGATGATGTTGGATGGCCATTGCCCCCTTGGCCGTGTTGTGGGTAAATCACCACAAGCTACCTTTATTTCAGCTACTTAAGAAATGTCACAACAATCAAGTACTGAAAGAATGGTTTAAACTTATTGCATGTAGCAAGTAAAATAAGACCCATCATGTAAGCAAACTAAGCCTCACAACTCAATTTGGCTATTAACTGATTAATGGTGGAATTTAGCTATGATTCCACCAACAGTATCCGTCTTTGGAAGTGACCAGGGTTCTATTCTTGTGCAGTGTTGTTTGTTGAAGATCTGCCAAAGAAGAATTCTGGTGTTGGATTCGTATACATGTTTTCATCCTTCAGGTCTGTGATGTGATATTATTGATGATTCTTTATATTCTTACATCCAAAATATTGCAAGTTTGCAGCTTGTCTTCTCATCAGAAGTAACTTCTATGCTCCTGGTTACATTTGGGCTTAACTGTCTGTTTAAAAACACAGCCTTCTTGTGATTAACTCCTTAAATTCTTCAGAAGGCAATCAATTGTCCTTGTGGCATGAGCAGCCAGTTACCAAGCGGATGTCAAAACAGTGTTGTTCATGCAGCTTTGACTCCATCCTTTTCCAGACATGGATAATTGTTTTGTATAAGTTTGTCCTTGTCTTGTAATAGTTTATTCCAGACAAAACTATTGCAGTTTCTTTCCATGAGTAACAGTTTATATTTGTTGATTCTTTTAATCCATGAGTAGTTATTAAAGTTCTGATGATTACATTATCACTGTCTCTCCTCTTTGTTAATTATTTTTAATATTATGAACAAATACATATATAATTGGTCATTTTCCACCATATCTGGCTGTAGCCAAATTGATTTGCTACACTATGCACAATCTTAAAATATACCATTTCATTATGTGATGCAGATATATGCAAGCCAATAAATGAGTTCCAGATTAATGATCAGTAAATAAGTCACAAACCAAAAATAGTGTAATAAACATGCATATAACAAAAACAGATTAATAAACATGCTGTATGCATCACCCTTTCCAGCTTTAAGATTATCAGATTAGCAGAGCTACAATTTGTGAAATAATATGAACCCAAAATCCAGAGGTCATTCCACCAAGAATGTTCCGTAATGTTTTTAATGTCTGACTCAATTCTCTGACTATTCTGCTGAACCTTAACATGTAACCTGTGTGCCTTTCTCAAAACTCACTTTTATTTCTTCCAAATGTCCCCTTTGCAGGGCAATATGGACTTCATAATTGTTCCAGTAAGACATTGCCATTTCTCATTGGAAAGTTAATTACTGCTATAATACCTGTTAAATGAAATCTCATGCTACACGATAAATATTAGAAAAATTCAATTTTAAGGGACCTCCATATCCAGCACTTTATAAAATGTATGCTGCCATTTTTACTCCAATTCACCTTTCATCGTATAAAATAAGTCAAGTGATTTTCTTTCTAAATTTGCAGCCGATCAATTCGTCAATTCTGTCAATGTTTACATTTTTTGCTCAATGCTTTCTAATACAGGGTGTAACAGAATTGACAAGGAGAAAGTGAGGACTGCAGATGCTGGAGATCAGAGCTTAAAAATGTGTTGCTGGAAAAGCGCAGCAGGTCAGGCAGCATCAAAGGAGCAGGAGAATCGACGCTTCAGGCATAAGTCCTTCTTCAAGAATGAGGAGGGTGTGCCAAGCAGGCTAAGATAAAAGGTAGGGAGGAGGGACTTGGGGGAAGGGCATTGGGAATACGATAGGTGGAAGGAGGTTAAGGTGAGGGTGATAGGCCAGAGAGGGGTGGGGGCGGAGAGGTCGGGAAGAAGATTGTGGGTCAAGAAGGTGCTGAGTCTGAGGGTTGGGACTGAGAAAAGGTGGGGGGGAGGGGAAATGAGGAAGCTGGAGAAATCTGCATTCATCCCTTGTGGTTGGAGGGTTCCTAGGCGGAAGATGAGGCGCTCTTCCTCCAGGCATCGTGTTGCCATGGTCTGGCGATGGAGGAGGCCAAGGACCTGCATGTCCTTGGCGGAGTGGGAGGGGGAGTTAAAGTGTTCAGCCACGGGGCGGGTGTCCCAGAGGTGTTCTCTGAAACGTTCTGCAAGTAGGCGGCCTGTCTCCCCAATGTATAGGAGGCCACATCGGGTGCAGCGAATGCAGTAAATGGTGTGTGTGGAGGTGCAGGTAAATTTCTGACGGATATGGAAGGATCCATTGGGGCCTTGGAGGGAAGTGAGGGGGGGAGGTGTGGGCGCAAGTTTTGCATTTCTTGCGGTTGCAGGATAAGGTGCCGGGAGTGGAGGTTGGGTTGGTGGGGGGTGTGGACCTGACGAGGGAGTCGCGGAGGGAGTGGTCCTTCCGAAACGCTGATAGGGAAGGGGAGGGAAATATATCCTTGGTAGTGGGGTCCATTTGCAGGTGGCGGAAATGACGAAGGATGATACGATGTATCTGGAGGTTGGTGAGGTGGTAGGTGAGGACCAGTGGGGTTCTGTCCTGGTGGTGATTGGAGGGGCGGGGTTCAAGGGCGGAGGAGCGGGAAGTGGAGGAGATGCGGTGGAGAGCATCGTTAACCACGTCTGAGGGGAAATTGCGGTCTTTGAAGAAGGAGGCCATTTGGGTTGTTCGGTAGTGGAATTGGTCCTCCTGGGAGCAGATGCGGCGAGGGCGAAGGAATTGGGAATATGGGATGGCGTTTTTACAGGGGGCAGGGTGGGAGGAGGTGTATTCTAGGTAGCTGTAGGAGTCAGTTGGTTTATAGTAAACGTCCGTGTTGAGTCGGTCGTCCGAGATAGAAATGGAAAGGTCTAGGAAGGAGATGGAGGAGTCTGAGATGGTCCAGGTAAGTTTGAGGTCGGGGTAGAAGATGTTAGTAAAGTGGATGAACTGTTGGGAGCACGAGGTAGCGCCGATACAGTCATCGATGTAGCGGAGGAAAAGGTGGGGGGTGGTGCCTGTGTAGCTGCGGAAGATGTACTGTTCCACACATCAAAATTGACAACTGATCTTACCAAACGTACATAAAGGGATTGGATGTGGTAGATACACAGAAACTGTTTCCTTTGTTGGGAGAATCCAGCACAAATGAAGTTGATCTTACAACCCAGACCTTGACCAGTGAGGTATGAATCACAAAGTACTTTTTGCACAAAAAGGAGTTCCGTTTAAAACAGTGTGCCCACAAGGGGCTGTTGATAATGGATCAATTGAAATTTTCATGATTGAGATTTATGTTAGACTGGGATATCAAGACATGTGGAACCAAGGTACATAAACATGGTAAGATATGGATCAACCATAATCTAATTGTGAACTCTGATGTACAAGTGACTATGCTTTTAGTGTGCCTATTATTGGTAAGTTGTTTATCCTGAGCTTGTGAAGGATGCTATATAAGTGCAAGTTATTTCTTTCTACCAGTGGTCAAACACTATAATATATTTTATTATAAAGACTGGAGCTGTTCTTGGGTCATTTATTGAGATTTACCACAAACAGTACATTAACGTGTTTATTTTGCAGATGTGATTTGCACCTGCAAATGCACTGTGACCCACTGAATGCAAACTGTTCATAAAAAGATTAAATATTCCCCTTTTTTGACAACCACATAAGATGGTCACTCCTTTGGGTTTGTAACTTATGTAAAGTTAGGATATTGTCCCTTAATTACTTTCTATTCAATAAGATAAATAATAGAAAATTGACTCATGAATTTATCAATTAAAAACATTTCTGAATATAACTGAATATATAGGAGTTAAACATGGCATTAATATAAAAATATGTAGCAATTAGAAGTACATATTCTGTTGCAAAATTATTAAAAGCTCAATTCCATCACATTTTATCCAGGGAATGTAGAAAATATGACTGCATGCACATTAATTACACAGGTTTAATCTGAAAGAACTTTGTCTTTCTGATTTTTTGTATGTTTTAGATCTATAATAGATTCCAGATAATATTTAAATAACATTATTCTCATTTAGGAATTCAGGGACACTATAAACCATGAAACAGAAATTCAACTAAATAATGTTTGACTGAATCACAAACATAATTAAAACTTTGTATTTCTTATCATTTATCAAACTGTAATTAAAAATTGTTTTACAAATTTTGTTAAACGTACACCAAACCATTTTCTTATAACATGAGATCGGATGAGAATGGAACTATTGTGTTATATCAGAACCAACTTTATAAAATAAATACGTAGAAGAGAGTGAAAATCATATTGACAATATTAATTCTATCATCGTTTTCATCAAGCTGCAGTATGTGTATGATGCTTGCACATGTGCACTCTTAAAGGATGTACTCCAGATGATCGTCAGCTTATGAGTGCATGGGTCTCACCCCCTGAATATCTGCAAGGTGTATGTCCTCCACCAACCTGACCTGGCTTTGTGGAACATTTGCCAGTATCCCCAGCAGAGGCACTGACCATCTTTGATCAGTTGCGATGAGCTGGGTATGTTCGCATGACCACAAGACTCCCCAAGCAGGTGCTCTATTCCCAGTTTCAAAATGGCAGGCAAGCCTCATGTGGAGAGAGGAAGTGTTTCAGTGATAAAGAGATTTCTTCAGGGAACAATTTGTGGTAAAAATGTAATGCAGATTTATTGCAGTCGCTTCCGGTGGACAGAATTTGTATTTATTCTTGTCAGTCTTGAGTTTTAAGGCAAATAAGTTTTTTTTTAAATGTAGTGAGTCATCAAGCATATTGTTTTTGCTTGGGTAGCTAAATCAAAACATCATATATTGTCATCAACTTTCTAATATTCCTCAGTATTAACATGCAAGTAAGTGAGTGGAATTTCATCATTCAAAAAGGGAGGGACACAAAGTGGGAAACTAATGGCAGTTAACTAATCATCTTTCAAATGAGAAAATGTCAGCAGTAGCTATTATTAAAGATGTCATAGCAGCTCAGTTAGAAAAAATTAATCAGGCAGAGTGAACATGATTTTTTGAAGTGGAAATTACGTTTAATCAATTTATTGGAATTCTTTTGAGAAATAGCTTGTGCTCTGGACAAAGGGAAACAAATGGACGTACAGTTCTGCAATGTCCAGAAGGCAATTGATAAGGTACTACATCAACAGATATTGCAAAAAATAAACATTCATGGCATAGGTCATAATATATTATCATGGATATGGCCACCTAACAGGATAACTGAGAGTAGGCGAAAATAAGTTTTTTTCTGGTTGGCAACATGTAATGAGTGGTGTGCAACAAGGATCAATGGTGGGCCCTTAATTTTTTTTTATCATTCATATAACTGACCTGGATATAGGGAACAAAGGCATTGTTACTAAATTTGCTAATGACATAAAGACAAGTAAGAATTAAGTTGTGAAGAGGACCTATGGGGTCCACAGAGAGAAATAAATGGGGTAATTGAGTGGGGAAAGAATTGGCAAATGGAGCATAGTGTGGAAAAATATGCAATTGTATATTTTGGCAAGAACAGTAAAGCATAGCAAATATTGAATTGAATTGAGTTTATTGTCACATGTACAGTGAAAAGCTTTGTCTTGTGAGCAATACAGGCAGATCACAGAGTTAAGTAGCAAAGATAAGTAAATAATAGGTAAGCAGTGGCAAAAACAAAAACACGGGTGTAAGTGAATGTTAAAAGTTTGTGAGTCCATCCAGTATTCTACCAACAGTAGATTAGAAACTGTTTCGAAACCAACTGGTGCATGTGTTCAGGCCTCTGTACCTTCTCCCCGATGATAGAGGTTGTGGAAAAACATTGCCACAATGGGATGGATCTTTGAGAATGCTGGCAGCCTTTCCTTGACAGCGGGCCTGGTAGATGGATTCCAAAGATGGAAGGTTGGCCTTTGTGATTGTCTAAGCCGAGTTCACCACTCTCTGTAACCGTCTCCAATCTTGAATGGTACAGTTGCCATGCCAGGTAATGATACATCCAGACAGAATGCTCTTGACGGCACACCTATAAAAGTTGGCAAGGGTATTCGCCATCATGCCAAATTTTTTCAGCTTCCTGAGGAAGACGAGATGTTGTTGGGCCTTTGTAACCAGTGCATCCACATGAAGAGTCCAAGAAAGCTTGTTGTGGATGACCACTCCCAGGAGCTTGACACTCTCCACTCGTTCCACCTCCGTGCTGTTAAAGTGTAGAGGGGCATGAATAACATCTGCTGAAGTCAACAACGAGTTCATTGGTTTTGTCACCATTGAGAGCTAGGTTGTTCTCAATGCACCATTTTACCAGGTCTTCCACCTCCCATTTGTAATCTGTTTCATCACCATCTGAGATTCGACCGACTATGGTGGTGTCATCAGTGTACTTGTAAATGGCAACAGTCTGGTATTTGGCCACGCAGTCATGGGTATACAGTGAGTACAGTAGGGGGCTGAATACACACCCCTGGGGGGCTCCAGTGTTGAATGTTAGTGAGGATGAAATATTGTCCCCAGTCTTCACTGATTGTGGCCTGTGGGTCAGGAATCTGAGGATCAATTTGCAGAGAGTGGGGCTTAGTCCAAGATCACTAAGTTTAGTAATCAGTCTCAACGGGTTAATAGTGTTGAAGACTGAACTGTAGTCAATGAGAAGGATTCTTATGTAGCTGTTCTTGGTGTCAAGATGTTCTAGGGAGGAGTGAAGGGCAAGTGATATAGCATCTAACGTGGTCCGATAGGCAAATTGGAGTGGGTCAAGAGTAGTGAGGAGGCTGAAGTTGATTAATGCCATGACCAGCCTTTCAAAGCACTTCATGACCACTCACATTAGGGCCACTGGGTGGTAGTCATTGAGGCATGCTGCATGAGCCTTCTCAGGCACAGGGATGATGTTGGTCCTCTTGAAACAGGCAGGGACAGTGGTCTGATTAGATTAGATTCCCTACAGTACGGAAACAGGCCCTTCAGATAACAAGTCCACACTGACCCTCTGAAGAGGAACCCACCCAGACCCATTCCCCTACCCTGTTTTAACCCCTGACTGATGCTCCTAACACGATGGGCAATTATCATGGCCAATTCACCTAATCTGCACATGATTGGATTGTGGGAGTAAACCAGAGCACCCAGAGGAAATCCATGCAGACACGGGAAGAATGTGCAAACTCCACACACAGACTGTCTCCCAAGACTGGAATCGAACTCAGGACCCTGGTGCTGTGAGATAGCAATGCTGCCACAATGCCGATGTCTGAGAAGACCTCTGCCAGTTGATCTGTGCATGCTCTGAGTGCACAGCCTGGTACTCCATCTGGTCCCATCGCTTTCCTTGGATTCACACGAAGGAAAACTGATCTGATCTTTGATGCAGTGACTGTTGGGATAGGTTTGTCAGGACTTGTCGAAAAAGGTGTAACCTCTCTACCAAACTTCTGCTCAAAGCGAGCACAGAAGGCGTTGAGATGGTCTGGGAGGGATATGTCATCATCTGCTATCTTGCACTGTCTCTTTTTAGAACCTGTGATGTCATTCAGCCCTTGCCATAGTCACCAGGTGTCTGTCTGGGTCTCTAGTTTGGATCAAGTATTGGTCCTTGTCTGTCTTAATGGCTCTGCAAAAGTCATACTTGGATTCCTTATATTTGATTGGGTCTCCTGATCTGAAGGTCTCATGCCTTCAATCAAATTCTGAATGACCTGATTCATCCAGGGTTTCCTGTTGGGGAACACCCAGATTGACTTCCTCGGTATGCAATCCTCCACACACTTGCAAATAAAGTCTCTGACGGTGGTGGCTACTCATCCAAGGTGCCTGCGGTTGTTTGAACATGGCCCAATCAGTCGATTCCAGACAGCACTGGAGTTGATCTTCTGCCTCCTCCAACCAGCACTGGATCTGTATCTGCGAGGGGTTTTCTTTTGCCTGGAAGCCGGGAGAAGAAAAACGGCATTGTGGTTGGAGTTCCCAAAATGGGGAGCAGTAGGCGTCTTTCACAGTGCACAGTGGTGTAGTAGTGGTTTAAAATGTCCGGGCCCCTGATGGGGCAGATAATGTTCTGGTAATACTTGGGAAACGCCTTCCTTAGATTGGCTTGGTTGAAGTTGCCAATTACAATAAACAGGGCCTGGGGGTGTTCCGACTCCATGGTGTTAGTGGTGGAGTACAGCACATCCAGAGCTTCCTGAACCTTTGCTTGTGGTGGTATGTACACAGCACAGCAGTTAGTATAGGAGCGGTAAATTCCTGTGGTATTTAGAAGGGGTGGCATTTGACGATGAGGAATTCAACATTTGGGGAGCAAATAAATGCCAATTGTGAGAGAGATTGCAGAGCTCTGAGGAATCTGGGTGCCCTAAAGCATGAATCGTAAAAGTCTAGTGTGCAGATATAGCAAGTTGGAATGTTGGTGATTAATGCAAAGAGAATTGAATACTAAAGTAGGGAGGTTTTGTTCCAGTTGTGCAGAGCTCTGGTGATACCATATCTGGAGTACTGTGTGCAATATTATTCCCCTTATTTAAGGAAAGAGTGCCAGAAGCAGTATAGGGAAGGGTTATCAGACTAATAACTGAAATGGTTAGGTTGTTTGATGAGGAATATTTGGACACCCTACCTTTTAAGAGTGACTAAATTGAAATAAATCACTGAGGGATCTTTACGTGATACATGTGGAGAGGATGTTTCCTCTTGTGGGAAAACCTAGAACCAGGAGTAATTATTTAAGAATAAAGTGTTACCCACTCATGGGACAAAGGTGAAGCAAAAAAAAGTTCTCTCAAGTCATATTTCTTTGAAATGTTCTTCCTCAAAAAACAGTGAAAGCAAAATCTTTGAACATTTGTAAGGCAGAGATGGAAAGATATTTGGTGAATAAAGGATGAAAATTTATTGAAAGTAGTCATGGATGTGGAAAATGATATCAGTCATGATGATATTAAATGATGGTGCTATATTGATGAGCCAAATGGACAATTCTTTCTCCTTGTTCATATGTTTAGATGTTGTTGCATTATACAAGTTTTCCATCTGCCTTGATGGTTCTTTTGAGCATAGCTGTTTAGAAATATGCTAATGCAAACCAACATCTAAGTGTATGACAGCTGACCCTGAGTTTAACCCTGAGATATAATAATGTGTTCTGGACCATGTCCTTCATGTGTGATTTGAAGTGTGTTTCTACAATCTTTGAAAATAAAAGGTTCAGCATAAATTATTCAGCTACTGTGTCTCATACGTAGTAAATGAATTGAACAGTGATTGTCCAGTGAGAAGTGAGCACTGGGGCAATAAGAATTGGCATGAAATTCGCTTTTCATGTGGTCTTGAGTTTTAAGCTGTTCTACTGAGGAGTGGGAAACCAGCAAGGTCCTTCTTTAAATAAGCAAACTAGACCCCGACTAACTTTTTAAAAAATCAAGTATTATGTTAACCGAAGAGATACTGTATGTTTCCTGTCAAGAGAAATATTCAGTAAGTATAATTGGAGCTGAAAGTAATCAAAAAGTTTGCTTTTAACATTTGTTTGTATGTTTGTTTCTGTGTGGAATGGTTTTATGAAGCCAGCTAAGGAAATGAGAAACAAGTAAATGTTATAATGATTAGGTGATCAGTTCTACTAATTTGCCACCCGACAAGCAGTAAAAATAAAAATGACTCTCTATGTTTATTGACAGTCAAACAGAGGTCTGAATATTTGATTTCTTCTTGAACATTCACAAGTTGACCTTCCTGCAACTTATTTCTTTAATACTGTACAATTCAATTATGTTCTAAAACACAGCCTGAATGTGACTCAATTCCACAATCCTTTCATGAAGGATTCATAGTTCTGTTGCAATAATACTATTTTAATGTAATTTGTTGACAAAAAGATTAAATTCATGGTAATTTATTTGATACTAAATAAACTGTAGTTAAATTTGGTATCTTGATTTGGGCAAAACAAAAACCAAACTTATTCCAGATTTCTCTGGTTTATAAATGGAGGTATAAAATACAAAAGCCAGGAAGTTGAGCTAAACCTATATATAACGCTAGTTCAGATCTAGCTGGAGTATCATGTCCATTTCTGGCACTTTGTGAAAGGCACAATTGTTTTAGAGACCGGAGAAAATAATTTCTTCCTAGACTGGTTCCAGAGTTGAGAATTATGTTAATGTCTGTAAATTGAAGGAGGTGAGATTGTTCTCCTCAAAGCAAAAAAGGCTAAGAGTAGAGTTGGAAAGAATTATTTTGAATGAATAAATAAACAAAATATATTTCTAAATGTTGATGGGCTAATACAATGTGTAAATTTAAAGGAATTTACAAGGAAAGAAAGGTGGCATTAGGAAAAAAACACACAATTAGTGGCTTGGAATTTGAATTCACAGTGGATACAGAATTCAACTCCAAATGGGAATGATTGAAATACTTGAAAGATAAAATATTGCATGGATTGCGACTTCACTGACTCAATGGGCTCAATTGCTTCATGTACAGTTGACCAACATTGAAAGTATTGGAGTGAAGAATTTGATTACAGACAGAATTTTGGCTGTGATGTCCTTGTTAAAATAATATCTGCATGATCATCATTCAGGCTTACATATGAAGATTAGAGTGGTGCTGGAAAAGCACAGCAGGTCAGGCAGCATCCAAGGAGCAGGAGAATCATAATTTCGGGCAAAAGCCCTTCATCAGGAATGAAGGCAGGGAGCCTCCGAGGTGGAGAGATAAATGAGATGAGGGTGGGGCTGGGGAGAAGGTAGCCAAGGGAACAATAGGTGGATGGAGGTGGGGTGAAGGTGATAGGTCAGAGAGGAGGGTGGAGCAGATGGGTGGGAAGGAAGACTGACAGGTGGGACAGGTCATGAGGATGGTGCTGAGCTGGCAGGTTGAAACTAGGGTAAGGTGACAGGAGAGGAAATGAGGAAACTGGTGAAGTCCACATTGATGCCATGGGTTTGCAGGGTTCCAAGGCTGAAGATGAGGTGTTATTCCTCCAGCATTAGGTGATGAGAGAGTGATGATGGAGAAGGCCCAGGACCTGCATGTCCTCGGCAGAGTGGGAGGGGGAATTGAAATGTTTAGTCACAGGGTGGTAGGGTTGATTGATGCGGGTGTCCCGGAGATGTTCTCTGAAGTGCTCTGAGAGTAGGCATCCAGTCTCCCCAGTGTAGAGAAGACCACATCGCGACCAATGGATACAGTACCACCACCCAACACCTGGAGGAAGAACGCCTCATATTCCACTTTGGGACCCTGTAACCTCATGGCATCAATGTGGACTTCACCAGTTTCCTCATTTCCCCTCCCCCCATCTCACCCCAGTTTAAACCTCCCAGGTCAGCACCGTCCTCATGACCTGTCCCACCTTCAATCTTCCTTCCCACCTATCTGCTCCATCCTCCTCTCTGACCTATCACTTTTACCTCTTCCTCCATCCACCTCTTGCACTCTCAGCTATCTTCCCCACAGCCCCACCTCGTTCCCATTTATCTCTCCACCCCCAAGGCTCCCAGCCTCATTCCTGACGAAGGGCTTTTGTCCGAAATGTCAATTCTCCTGCTCCTCGGATGCTGCCTGACCTGCTGAGCTTTTCCAGCATCACTCTAATATTGACTCTAATCTCCAGCATCTGCAGTACTCACTTTTGCCTTACATATGAAGGTGGCTATATATAAAGTTCTAAATATCAAAATGTGACATTTTAGCACAAGTTTGTGTTGGTGTGGGTAGAAGGAAGATATTTGCACTTAATGTAATTTTTGGAACAGTATACAATCTGTTCCATGTAGTTTACCACACAGGATACATTGGAATTCAACTGATAAAATGAACAAAATAGAGTTACAATTTATAGCATCAATAAATATGCAAGTTCTAAACATTTCAAAGCATGTTCTTCTAACAGTTTAAATGTACTGAGCATTTATGATTTTTCTAGAACTTCCAGGAAACAACTCTTTTACCATAAGAATCTGCAAAAAAATTGTTCAGTAGAACTGATTTGTAAATTTTTAGCAGAAAGTAAGATGAAAAACTCCACATCTGTTGCACCTGTGGAAAATCTGCAGTACTGTTTTGAATGTCAATGATTCTTGCCCCAGAACTGTCAGGTTAACAGCAACAGTGATTGTAGGTAAAAACAATGACTGCAGATGCTGGAAACCAGATTCTGGATCAGTGGTGCTGGAAGAGCACAGCAATTCAGGCAGCATCCGAGGACAGGCAAAATCCACGTTTCGGGCAAAAGCCCTTCATCAGGAATAAAGGCAGAGAGCCTGAAGCGTGGAGAGATAAGCTAGAGGAGGGTGGGGGTGGGGAGAGAGTAGCATAGAGTACAATAGGTCAGTGGGGAAGGAGATGAAGGTGATAGGTCAGGGAGGAGAGGGTGGAGTGGATAGGTGGAAAAGGAGCTGGGCAGGTCGGACAAGTCCGGACAAGTCAGGGGATCGAGTTGCTGGAGGTTAGAAACTAGGATGAGGTGGGGGAAGGGGAAATGAGGAAACTGTTGAAATCCACATTGATGCCCTGGGGTTGAAGTGTTCCGAGGCGGAAGATGAGGCGTTCTTCCTCCAGGCGTCTGGTGGTGAGGGAGCGGCGGTGGAGGAGGCCCAGCACCTCCATATCCTCGGCAGATTGGGAGGGGGAGTTGAAATGTTGAGCCATGGGGCGATTTGGTTGATTGGTGCGGGTGTCTCGGAGATGTTCCCTAAAGCGCTCTGCTAGGAGGAGACCGCATCAATGTAGAGGAGACCGCATCGGGAGCAACGGATACAATAGATGATATTAGTGGATGTGCAGGTAAAACTTTGATGGATGTGGAAGGCTCCTTTAGGGCCTTGGATGGAGGTGAGGGAGGAGGTGTGGGCACAGGTTTTACAGTTCCTGCGGTGGCAGGGGATTGTATCCACAGTGAATTCCAAGTGACACTGTATGTTGTTCTGATAACATTGATATTGATCACAGTGTTTGGAAGCTTAATGGTTATCATTTCAATCTCACACTTCAGGCAGCTCCAAACACCCACTAATTATTATATACTTGCCTTGGCTGTTGCAGATTTTCTTGTGCACTTCTTGGTCATGCCATACAGTTTGGTGAGATCCATTGAAACATATTGGTACTTCGGGAGTACATTTTGAAAAGTCTGCTCAAGCTTAGATGCTATGATGAGCACAGCATCTATTTACCATTTGTGTTTTATTGTAATTGATTGCTATTATGCTGTGTGTGACTCTTTACTTGACCTGACAAAAATTACACCTCTTGTAATTGCTGTTTTTATCACAGCTACTTGGGTAATTCCTGCATTATTTTCATTGGTGTAGTCTTCTGAAATGGATCTGCAGGGTATTTCGGGTGTATTGTTTCCAGTTCTTGTGTAGGTACTTGTGTTCATATGTTCAATGACTTATGGGGAATCTTAGCTCCAACAAATACCTTTTTTATTCCAGATGTCATAATATTGGATACTTATTACAACATCTATTTTACGGCAAGAAAACATGCCAAAGACGTAAAGAGGGCAGGACTGCAAAAACATTCAGGATAGTGATGGGAATCTGCTGAACTTGTTGGATTGGAGGTGTTCAAAAAGACGGTTCACTATCAGCTTCTCCAGAGCAATTAAGTTTGATATCTACATCCCACAAACAACCAATGCCAATAATGACTGCATCCCATGACTGATTAAAAAATTCTGATAAATATTTCATTTTAAAATAATTGGCTGGAGCAAAATTAATTCATGGTCAATTTGGTGACTATTATTGAAGCATACATCTAGCATGCAATGAAAACAGAGGGAAAGGCTGAAGTGTAATGGAAATCAATCCTTGGGCCTTATTGTAATAAGAATTGGGAACACAAGAGGATCTGATGCATTTCCACTCCCCAACCTCTGGGTCAAAATCTTGGAACTTACCAAATGGCATTGTGGGTATATCTACACCAAATGGACTGTAGCAATTAAAGAAGTTAGCTCATGATCACCTTCTCAAGGGTAATTAGGAATGGGCCATAAGTGCTAGCCCGGTCAGCAAAGCTCACATCCACTGAATGAATACAAATCTTGGACTATTTGTCTCTCTGTCAGTAACTGTCAAGTAAGTCTTAGGAGAGATAAGAAAAATGGGAAGGGGATTGGGTACTAATCATTGCCATAATCAGGAATACCATCAGCCTGAAGGGAGAACTCCTGACTCAAGAACATAGAGGTGACATTTTTGGTGGTAGATATTAATGGCTGCTCTGCTCTGCTGTGCGTTATTGGATTTCCTATCCTGGATAGGCACTAGTACTGTCATTTACATAGGATTCACACAGGAACCTGGGAAAATCACAATATGGCAGCTCCTGTGCCAAAAATGCTGATCAGATGTGGAACATTGTGCCCCAAAAATTGTATAATTTATTTTATATCCGCAAAATGTACACTAGTATCTGACCAGATTTTTCGTATTAGTAGAAATGGTTGAGGGACAAATATTAGCATGTATTCTCTCTTGGTTTCCTTTAAATGGTGTCATGAGCACAGATGGTGCCTTGGAAAGTGGAATCTTTAAAATGAAGCATCAACTGAGCTTATGCACACAAAATCTTTTGACTGATAATAGTTTGTATTCAAAAACATGAATACTTTTATTGAGGTGAGGTTGCCACTTAATAAAATGCTAAGCAGACTTGATAAAGTATACATCCATCTTAATTATGTGATGAATAATTAATATTTTTTGATTTTTTGTGACTATTTTATCAATGACATAATGATACAATGTTGAATCAATCACAGCACATCCTTCAAAAGACTGTGAAGGTTATTCAGGTCTCTTATGGATCATAAAAATCCCATTGGCTCTGCTATTAAGATTGGGACATAAGACAAATACCTTAATCTCCTTAAAGTACTTCTATCTGTAGTTGAATATTTGCACTTGTTCATATGCACATTCAGAGATAGGACACACAAATACCGGTGAGAACATAAAATTCACATTTGAACCGGTATTAATAAACTTTGGCTATGTAGTTCTGAATCTGAAAGCATTCTCCAGGATGATATCCATGATGGTAACGTCAAGAAAGTTTCAGGTGGTTTTATAATTAACATTTATAGAAAGGTAAGAATGTTAACCGCTTAACATTTTACTTCTTTAATACTGATTTATTGTACAGCAAGTTAAAATGTATATTAAAATATTTCAAACCTTCCTCTTATATCTTCATTTCTCATGAAATATTGGTACATAATTATACACTTTGAAAAATGTTTCAGTAAATGATTGATGAACTGATAAAATCTTTGTTAGATTTTTGAGGGACTGCTTTGGCCTTCAGTCATTTCAAAACATATAGGAAAATATCAAAACAATATGTGGGAGATGTAACATTTCATCCATAAGATCAATAATAAATCAGCTCAGGAAATCCTACTTAAATATGGTAAAATACATTTATAAAGGTAGAAATATACATCTATTTAGATATTAGCTCCTTAAATTAATAGAAAACATTTTTCTTCAAATATATTTATGTTCTATACGTTAAAAGTTACCAAGAATGTCTGAAAAATGTTGATCATGAACAATGCTATTTTAGTGAAGTTCATGTAAATACTTCCACATTTTATCATAATAGCAAGAAAAAAATCAACAGAAAAAATGTAATATGCTTGCTTTGCAATATAAACATAAATGTTCTTCGAATGTATATTAAATCATTGATACATAAATCTATATGAAGGAATATCTTCAATATAGAGAGCAAAAATTTGAATTGATAAGCATCATTTACATGTATCAATCAGATATTGAAATACAAACCAATGTAATTTGTGGCATTGACATTTGCTATGTAAACTTTACAAACATGAACTTCAATCTTAAAATGATATCATTTAACTGTAGCTCTTCCCATGCATCATGTGTGCTATAATTGAAGTCCAATGTTAAATGACCAGCAATGATTAAATGACAGACTGCGAGGTGGTGTTATATGTTATTCTTGCTACAAATAATTTTAACAATGAACACATCTGTTCGTTTTTTTCTGAGTAATGAAAACTCTAATGTGCAAAATTATGGTTTCAAGTCAGATTTTAAAAAGTCAAAATAATTGTGTATTTTACAACGACGTATATGTAAATTGGTCGATTCAATTGTCTGGCTTGACCTGCTTCGGTTTTGCTTTAACCATGACTTCATATTACCTTTAATTTAAAAACCTCAATCCCTCCATATCCTTGGGATTGACTTGATCCTTATGACCATTACTTGAACACAGCTTATTCAGTTTTGTGAATACACTTTGTACCTAATGTCTCAGGTACATTGGCAATATTTAATCAGCTGTAGAGCTGGAATATTTTCTTCAACTTATTGACCATTAATTGCAAAAATAACATTGAGCATAAAAAAAATCATTCAACTCAACCAGTATCATTTATGCAGCATTTGAACCTTCTCTCATTCTTCCTCTTCTATCAGCATAAGCTTCTCTCCCTCTTTCTCATGTGCTTATTTAGCTGTGCTTTAAATGCACTTGTAAAATTCGTCTCAACTACATCTTTTGGAAGCAAGTTCCATATTATCACCACTCTCTGGATAAAGAAATTTCTTTTGAATTCTCTACTAAGTTCTTGGTGACTATTTGTGGCCTCTAGTTTTGCTCTTACTCACACCACCCTTGTAAATATTCACTTCTTCAATATCTTTTATGTTATATAATAACCAAAAATACACCAGATACTTTGTATGGTCTAGTTAAGATTGGTCACAGGTTGAACAAAATTTATCAATACTAACCCTAAAGTATAAGCTTGATTTATTTTGTTTATGCTCTATTTCATTTATGATTTTAGTGATTCATGTAGTTTATGTATTTACGAATTAATTTGAAGAATACTGTTCTTTCATCCTGCTTATGACCAGAAAGGAATCAGAAAGAGTTGTGCATGTGCACTCAGCCCTTCATGACATACCCCAGTCCTGGGTCCCCCACAATCCTGAGGCTCCTGTTTGCTGCCATTGCTGCCTCTGTGGTCCTGCTGCACACAAGTGCTGTTGGCCTCTCATTAGTTGAGATCTCTGGGTGGGGCTTTTATCCCTGGGGTCAAAGTGAAAATGTACTGTTGGCCTTACTTTGCCTGAATGGTATGTCGTTCAGTAGGCTTCCCTTGGAAATGGTAATATTCTATTAGCTTTCTTGATTACTTGCTGTACATGCACACTAACATTTTGTGAATCATACACCAGGCCACCCAGATCCATTTGTATCTCAGAGTTCTGCAATCTCTCAGCATTGAGATAGTATGCTTCTTTATTATCCTTCCTGCCAAAATGAACAATTTTACAATTAATCACTTTTTATTCCATTTGCCAATCTATTCTCACTCAATTAACCTATCTATATATTTTTGTAGATGCCTTATGTCCTCTTCTTAACTTACTTAACTATCTATCTGACTACCATCAGCAAACCTGGCAACTTTACCTTACACCCCTTCATCAAAGTCATTCAATACATTGTAAGCAGTTAAGATCCCAGTACTGATCTGTGTAACACACCATTCATTACACCTTGTCAACTTGAAAAAGGTCAATTTGTACTCCTTCTCAGCTATACATTAGGCAAGAATATTCTATCTATGTTAAGAATGCTACTACCTTTCTAACAATTCTCCTAATAATTTTCATGTGTATTTTTCAAAAGGTCAGAGTACTTGGCAACATTGCCTTTGGTTTCCTCATCCAGGTTATTTATATATATTGTGAATACCTGGGGCCCAAGCACTGATCTTTGCTGATCACTAGTTACCACTCGAAGAAAAGACCTAGTTATTCCCACTTTCTGTTTCCTGTATGTCAACGAATTCTCAATCCACACCAATATATTCCCTACTATCCCATGTGCTTTAACTGTCTCATTAATATCTTATGAGGGATCTTATCAAAATCCTTCTAAAAATCCAAAAATACTACATCCACAGATTCTCCCTTATCTATTCTACTTGTTACATCCTCAAAAAAACCTCTGGCAGATTTGTTAAGTATAATCTGCCTTCCATAAACCCATACAGGCCTTGTCAATCATGTTATTGTTTTCCAAATGTTCCGTTATCTTTTGGACAAATACTTACTTTGTTAATTTTTTTTCCCAGATACAGAAAATTCTGCTATCTGTTTTTAAATTTCTGGCAAGCCTTTTCATGTTCTCTAATTTTTATCCTTCTTTTTTAACTCAGTCTTTTTTTTAATATTCTGACATCCCATGTATCTTTGCACAATTGTATGATATTTTTCTTTTGATTTGATTTTTAACTTTACTAATCGTGGATTTGGCCCTGGAATTACTCTTAATCACTGAGTACAGAACTGCAATGAGACCTGGGTATCCTTGTACACCAGTCACTGAAAGTAAGCTTACAGGTGCAGCAGGTATGAAAAAGACAAATGGTATATTGGCCTTCATAGTGGGAGTATTCAAGTACAGGAGCAGTGATATCTTGCAGTGACTGCACAGAGCCTTGTAAGGCCAAACGTGGAGTATTGTGTGCATTTTGGTCTCCTTATCTGAGCAAAGATATTCTGGCTATGGAAGGAGTGCAATGGAGGTTTACCAGACCGATTCTTGGAATGGCAGGGCTGATGTATGAAGAGAGATTGGATTGGTTAAAGTAAAAATCACACAACACCATGTTATAGTCCAACAGTTTTATTTGGTAGCACTAGCTTTCGGACCAACGCTCCTTCATCACGATGAAAAAGTGATGCTCCAAAAGCTAGTGCTTCCAAAGAAGCATGTTGGACTATAACCTGGTGTTGCGTGATTTTTAACTTTGTCCACCCCAGTCCAACACCGGTACCTCCAAGTCACGGATCAATTAAGACTATATTCATGGAGTTTAGAAGAATGAATGAGAATCTTACTAAAGCTTATAAAATTCTAATAGGGTTATACAGGGTGAAAGCAGGAAGGATTTCTCAAAGACCGTGGAGTCCAGAACTAGGCATCACAGTCTCAGGGTTCAGGGCAAGCCTGTTAGGACTGGGATGAGGAGAAATTTCTTCAGCCAGAGAGTAGTCAGCTAATGGAATTCTTTGCCGCAGAAAGCAGCTGAGGCTAAAACATTAATATTTTCAGGAGTTAGATATATTTTTTAGGGGATAACAAGATAAAAATGTACAAGGAGAAATTGGGAAAGGGATACTGACTTGGATGATGATATTGAATGATACCCCGGGCTTGAAAGTTTGAATGGCCAATTCCTGCTCTATTTTCTATTCTGAAATATCTCCTTATGTATCAGCCATTACATCTCTGTTGATCTGTTGTTTAACATAACTTATCAATTCATTTTAGCCAGCTGTGCTTTAAGGCCTTCATGGTTGTTCTGATTTAAGTTATTTAAAAATTTCTCAGGCCCTTTTTTTCTCTCAATTAAATAGAGTGTGAAATTCAAATGTATTATCGTCCCTGTTACTTAAGGATATATTCACAATGAGAACATGAATTAATCATATCTTTTTACATTGTATGAGGTCCAGTATAGAACTGATCTCTGCTTGATTCAAGGACTTTGTCACTTCCCTGACCACTGACCAAATCAAAAACTAAATTTCATGCGTATGTGTTTCTTTTTATTTGTTCATGGGATGTGGGCTTCATTGACAGGGCCAGCATTCATTACAAATCCTTAGTTGCCCTTGAGAAGTTGGTGAACTGCATTCTTTAACCACTGCAATGCATGTGCTGTATGTAGAAGCCCAGTGCCATCAGAAAGTTTCATGATTTTGACTCAGCAACCCTGAAGGAATGGTGATATATTTCCAAGTCAGCATGGTGAGTGGCTTGGAAGGGAATATGCAGGTTTTGGTGTCCTTGGCCTTGTAAACATAGTGGTCATGGGTTGAGAAGATGTTTCTAAGGAATCTTGGAAAATGTCTGCAATTCATGTTGTAGATACTACACATCACTGTTACTGAGTGTCAGTGGTGGAGGGAGAGAAGATTTGTGGTAGTGTTGCCAATCAAACGGGCTGTTTTGCCTCAGTGGTGTCTGTTGTTGCAGCTGTACTCCAGGCAAGGGGGAGTATTCCATCTCCACCCTGAGCCATGCTTTGTAGATGGTGTTTAGGCTTTTGGAAATATTCCACCACACAAGTTGACACATAAGCATAGGAGGTATGATCAGTAAGTTGCAGATGATGTAAAAGTTGTAGATGTGGTAAATTGTGAGGAGGAAAGCCTTATAGTACAGGAGAATAAGAATGGAATGGCCATATAGGCTGAACAATGACAAATGGAGTTTAGACCTGAAATGTGTCAAATGATGCATTTTGGGAGGACTAAAAGGGGGCAAGGGAGTACACATTGATTGGTAAAATCCTGGGAAGTTCGGAGGATTGGAGCATTGGTGTGTATTTCCATTTATCCTTGAAAGTAAATTGCCACATAATCCTACCATCTTGCACAACCCAAAGCAGGAAAAGAGGGGGTGTAATGGATGCTGAAGAACTGGGAGAGTGACAGTAGTCTTCCAAGGAAAGAGATGAGTACATTCAGCAGGAGGAACATCTTCTTCACCACGTGAGAGTGCTGAAGTGTCAGGAACAACAAGCCATACAGCAGGTCATCAGGCACTTGATTGTGGCTGATATGTTTCTCAACCCCATTCTCCTCATAACCCATGCTCCCGTTGATCCTGGAATTCCCTCCTTAAGGACATTTTGGGTTAACCTACAACAATCTTCTCAAGAGCAATTATGGATGGGCCATAAATGCTGGCCAGCCAGCGAGGCCCATGTCCAATGAGTGAAATTTTAAAAATCAAGAATCTATCTGTTTCTGTCTTAAATACACTCCAAAGGCATGGTTCAAAGTTTGTGAGAAGATTTGTAGCTCGGGTGCTCGTTGTTGTGGTTCTGTTCGCCGAGCTGGAAGTTTTTGTTGCAAATGTTTCATCCCCTGGCTAGGCGACATCATCAGTGCAATGGGTCAGGTATGTTGATGACACGTTTGTAATCATTAAAAACACGGAAATAGAAAAAACACACCGGATCATCAACGCCACACTCACAGGAATCCGATTCACGAGAGAAGAAGGAAAGGATAGCCAACTCCCATTCCTAGACGTGATGGTACAGAGAACACCGAACGGAGAATTCACTACAAGGGTATACAGGAAAGCCACACACACAGACCAAGTCCTAAACTATGAAAGTAACCACCCCAACACACACAAACGAAGCTGCATCAGGACACTATTCAAAAGGGCCACAACACACTGCAGTACACCAGGACTGCAAAAAGAAGAAGAGGAACACCTATACAAGGTATTCGCCAAAAACGGATACCCGTGCAACTTCATCAGCAGATGCCTAAGAGAAAGACCACGGAATGAGGACATACCACAACCAAAAGGACTAGCCACACCACCATACATCAGGAGCATCTCGGAACTGACTGCCAGACTACTGCGACCCCTAGGACTCATAATGGCACACAAACCAACAGCCACGCTCAGACAACAACTCACCAGAACGAAGGACCCGATACCCAACATGAGCAAGACGAATGTAGTGTACAAAATACCATGCAAGGACTGCACTAAACACTATATAGGACAAACAGGAAGACAGCTAACAATCCGCATACATGAACATCAACTAGCCACAAAACGACACGACCAGCTCTCCTTAGTAGCCACACACGCAGACAACAAGCAACATGAATTCGACTGGGACAACACTACTATCATAGGGCAAGCCAGACAGAGAACAGCCAGGGAATTCCTATAGGCATGGCATTCATCCACAAACTCCATCAACAAACACATCGACCTGGACCCAATATACCAACCACTACAGCGGACAGCTGAAACTGACAACCCGAAGCGGCAGGGACAGACCACTATAAACACCGGAGGAAACATCAAAGAAGCGCTTCGCAGGAGGCTCCCAAGCACTGATGATGTCGCCTAGCCAGGGGACGAAACGTTTGCAACAAAAACTTCCAGCTCGGCGAACAGAACCACAACAAAGGCATGGTTTTTACATCCCCCCATGGCAATGAGTTCCACAGATTTACCAATGTCTGGCTGAAGAAATTCCTCTGTCATCTGTGTGCAGAAGAATGCAGAAGAGATTTACAAGGCTGTTGCCTGGACTCAATGGTCTGAGTTAAAGGACAAGCTGGGACATTTTTTAGAACGTAGGAGACAGAGGGAGGGTGTTATAGAGGTGAGTAAGATCATGAGAAGCATGCATAGGGTGAGAGCACTCAGTCTTTTTCCCATGGTTGGGGGATCAAGGATTAGACAGCATCAGTTTAAGGTTAGAGGGGAAAGAATAAAAAGGAACCTAAAGGACAACTTTTTTACACAGAGAGTGATACACATATGGATTGAGCTGCCAGTGGAAGTAGTTGAGTGGGTACACAAAGAACACTTAAAAGGCATTTGCAGAGATTCCTGGATAGGAAAGGATTAGAAGAACATGGGCCAAGTGCAGGGAAATTGAATTAGCATGGACGGACATAATCATTGGTGTGGACCAGTTTGGGTCAAAGGGTCTGTCTCTGTTCCATAGGACTCTATGACTCATATGACAAGCCCTTCATCCCTGGAATTACAAAGTTAAAAATCACACAACACCAGGTTATAGTCCAACAGGTTTAATTGAAAGCACACTAGCTTTCGGAGCACCGCTCCTTCATCAGTGGTAGTGAAAGGCTCAATCTTAACACACAGAATTTATAGCAAAAATTTACAGTGTGATGTAACTGAAATTATGCATTGAAAAAATGATTGTCAGTTAAGCCTTTCATCTGTGAGAACACCATGATAGTTTCACTTCTTTCATGTGTAAATCACAAATCTATTTTTTACAAAGTTGCATTCTCAGGTTAGCTGTTAACAATGGTGATAGCTAGACAATATGTTGAAGGTGTTAGCCCCCTGTGTTCTCTGTCTATGCCATGATGTTTAGATTGATTCTAATCTAAAAAGTGAGATAATGGAGTTTTACATGAATGCATGAAGTTTTTGAGCTCAGAGTTCTACATGAATGCATGCAGTTTTTGAGCAAAGTACGATGTAACCCTGAAAGTACAAATTCACCCCACAAAATATATGTGTGCATGTGGGTCTTTGTCTGTGTCTGTCTGGTTTGGGGGTTGTGAGTGTGAGAAAGTGTAAATGTGTGTGTAGTGAGTGCAAAGTGTCTTAAGTCTGTGAGGGGGTGCATGTTGGAGTGTGGGAGTGTGTATGTCTGTAAGGGTGTGTGTGGGTGTCTGTATGCGCGTCTGCGTATATGTGTGTCCGTGTGTATGTGTGTATAAGAGTGCCTGTGTGTGTGTGTGTGTGTGTAGGAGTATCTGTGTGTGTATATAGTGCAATGGTGGTCACCTGTAGTGTGACATGAACCCAAGGTACAGGTTGAGGCCCTCTCTATGGGTACCGAACTTAGCTATCAACCTCTGCGCGGCCACTTTTCACTGCTGCCTGTCCCGACTTCTCAATTTTTCAATGTATAAATTCAGTTACATCACACTGTAAATTTTTGCTATAAATTCTGTGTGCTCGGATTGAGCCCTCCACTACCACCTGATGAAGGAGCGATGCTCCGAAAGCTAGTGTACTTCCAATTAAACCTGTTGGACTATAACGTGGTGTTGTGTGATTTTTAACTTTGTACATCCCAATGCAACACCGGCATCTCCAAATCATCTCTGGGATTATTCTGACAAACCTCCTCTGGACCCCCTCCAATGCCAGCAGATCTTTCCTTAAATGTGGGACCAAAAGCTGCTCACAGTATTCCAAATGCAGTCTGACCAGATCCTTATACAACCCAGCAGTACATCTCTGCTCTTGTATTCTAGTCCTCAGGCAATGAATGCTAACATTGCATTTGCCTTCCTAACTGCCAAATGAACTTGCAATGTTTATCTTAAGAGAATCCTGAACAATTTCCCCACTTATAATTAAACCTCTATACTTCCTACCAAAATGCATAACCTAACACTTTCCCACATTGTATTCCTTCTGCCATCCTCCCAGCCAGTCTAAGTCCTGCTGCAGCCTTCAACCTCCTCAACACTACCTGTCTCTCTAACTTTGTGACAACTGCAAACTTAGCAATAGTACTAACAGTTGTTTTGTTCAGCTCATCAACATATAATGTGAATAGTTATGGTCCCAACACTGATGCCTGCAGAATTCCACTAGTCACTGGCTGCCATCTTGAAAAGACTCTCTGCCTTTTGCCATCTGCTAATCTTCTGTCCATGCCAGTACCTTGCCTCTAACACAGGCAGCATCCGAGGACATGCAAAATCCATTTTGCCCGTCCTCGGATGCTGCCTGAACTGCTGTGCTCTTCCAGCACCACTAATCCAGAATGTAATCCATCTAGTCCAGGTGATTTATCCACTTTTGGACTTTTCAGCTTCCCTTGCACTTTCTCCTTAGTGATGGCCATCACATCTGCCTCCTGACTGACTTGAGGTTCTGGTAAGCTGCTGGTGTCTTTCACTGTGAAAACTGATCCAAAGTACCTTTCCCATTCCTCCAGTTTTTCTTTTTTCCCCATTACTACTTCTCAAGCTTCATTTTTCAGTGGTCCAATGTTCTTGCCTTTTTTATATATTTTCTATATTGAAAACAACTCCTGCAATCTTCTTTTATATTAGTAGCTAGCTAACTATCATATTTCATCGACAACTCCCCCCCCCCCCCCCCCCCCCCCCCCCTCTCTGATTGCTTCTTTGGTTATTCTCTATTGGTTTTTAAACACTTTCTAATCCTCTGCTTCCCATTAATATTCACCACATTGTATGCTTTTTATTTTGCTTTTATGCTGTGCCTGGCTTCCGTTGTCAGCCATGGTTGTTTTGTCCTTCCCCTAATACGTTTCTTCTTCCTTGGGGTGGATTTCTGCTCTGCCTCCTGAATTATCCCTAGAAACTATTTCATTACAACTGCATCGCCTTCCCTGCTAGGGTCCCCTTCCAGTCAACTCTGGACAGTTCCTCACTCATGTCTTTGTAGTTATCTTTACTCAATTGTAATACTATTACATCTGATTTCAAACTGTACAGCGAATTCTGTCATACCATCACCTCCCTGCTAGGGGTTCCTTCACTTTAAGCTCCCTAATCACGCCTGCCTCATTACACGTCACCAAATCAAGAATTGCGTGTTGCCTGTTGTCTAGTGGCGTCAAGAGTGTGGCGCTGGAAAAGTACAGCAGGTCAGGCAGCATCTGAGGAGCAAGAGAATTAATGTTTCAGGCAAAAGTTCTTCCACAAATGTCATTAACTGAATCCGTTGCTCCCGATGTGGAGAGACAGGACGTCTACTTGCAGAAAGCTGCAGAGAACATCTCTGACAAAGGCCTGTTGCCTAGTGGGCTGTACCACAAGCTGCTCCAAAAAAAACATCTTGCAGTATTCAACAATTTTATTTAGTAAATAAATTATTGTAGTATTCCTTTACTTGAGATCTGCTACCAACTTGCTTTATTCTGTCCACTGAAGTCTCCCATGATTATTGTAATAGTGCCTTTTTAAATTTGTTCGTAGGATGTGAGCATCACTGGCTGGCCAGTATTTATTACCTGTCCCTAGTTGCCTTTAAGAAGATGGTGGTGAGCTGTCTTCTTGACCTGCTGCAGTCCATCTGCTGTGACTTGACCCACAATGCCCTTAGGGAGGGAATTCAGGATTTTAATCCAGTGACAGTGAAGGAATGGCGATATATTTCCAAGTCAGGATGGTAAGTGGCTTGGAAGTGAACTTGAAGGTGGCAGTGTTCCCATGTATATACTTCCTTTGTCCTTTTAGATGGAAGTGAGTTCGGAAGGTGGATTTCTGCAGTGCATCTTATCGCGAGTACACACTGCTGCTACTGAGCATCAATGGTAGAGGGAGTGGATACTCATGGATGGAGTGCCAATCAAAGCAGGCTGCTTTGTCCTGGATGGTGTCAAACCTCTTGCATGTTGTTGGTGCTGTATGCAGCCAGGCAATGTGGGGAACATTCCATCACATTGCTGATTTGTATCTTGTTGAGGATACATGGGCGTTGGGTGTTCGGGAGGTGAGTTACTCACCACTTTATTCCATGCCTCTGACCTGCTCATGTAGCCACTGTGTTTATGTTATGAGTCCAGTTGAGTTTCTGGTCAATGATGACCTCCAGGATGTTGATATGGGGGATTCAGTCATGGTAACACCATTGAATGTCAAGTGATGATGATTAGATTGTATCTTATTTAGTTTTAAAGCCCACAATTATACAATTCATCAGGAGTATGGTCCCAGCATGATTCAGGTGGAGTCCATCCCATTGAAACAGCTCCCTCCATATTGGTACCAATATCCCATGAATTTGAATCCATTTCATCCATACCAATCATTGAGCCACATTTACAGGTAAACATTTACCTGTTTAATCTTGTTGACCCTGTGCCAATTTGCTCATGGATCGGGTAGTAATCCAGAAATTACAGGGTGCCCCCTATTTACGCGGAATCGTTTCCTACGGTTTCAGTTACCTGTGGTTTAATGCGGCCAGAATATATTATAGGGAACGTTCCGGAACCAAGGACCAGGAGGTTGCCAGGAAGGTACACTTCCCATTTAATTGAATGGGTTGGCTCCGATCTGTGGTTTTGGGCTTCCGCAGTAGATCCTGGAATGTATCCCCCATGAGTACAGCGGGACTACTGTGCTATCTTTTAGATCGTGCTTTTTAAATTAGCCCCTGCTGGATCATATTCCCTCAGCAGAATCTCTTTCTTCTTTCTACCTATGCCATTACTACCCATATAGACCACTACAACTGGATCTTTCCCTTCCCACTCAAAATTCCCTTGCAGCCCAGATGAGATATCCTGGACCTGCGTGCCAAGCAGGCACACACAGCCCTCAGGACTCTCAATCCTGGCTACAGAGAACAGTGTCTATTCCCCTCATTCCCTATAATCTATCCCTGATTATAACAACATTCCTCTTCTCTCTAATCTTGAATTATTCCCTATACCACGGTGCTATGGTCAGTTTGCCCATCCTCCCTGGAATGCCAACTCTCTTCCAAATAGGGAACAAGAACCTCAAACTTATTAGCCTAGTCCAGAAGCTGAGGCTCCTTTAGCACTATCTCCTAGTTCCCTCTACCTGCCTTATTTGAAGTCACACACGTCCCTGTCCCAGACTACTGACTGACTTCAAGTTACTTAATCTAAGGTGTGCAACTGCCTCCTGAAACACAGTGTCCATGTAACTCTCCCCCTCCTGGTGTATCATCGCACTTGAAGCTCAGATTTCAAATCATCAACACTCAGCTGGAGTTCTTCAAGCAGCCAACACTTACTACAAGTGCATAATCCTATATCCAAAATGCTCGGGACCAGCTGGTTTTTGGAATTCAGAATTTTTTGAATGTCAGAATAAGTAATAGTTTGATGGTGACATTTAAAAAAAACCTTACCAGAGGAGCAAACTCACTGAGTAAAATGGGCCTTGAGAGAGAATTGAGGCCTGCCAGTGCTGGGCAACACCCCCTTCACGTCACATCTGGGTGGCACGCATCGAATGGGTTTCGACTTGTGTTAACTGTTTGCACGCCAAACAACCTTGTTAATGAGAGAAAAAAAACTTCACAAAAAAACCTTCAGACTTGAGAGCTTTTTGGATTTCGGGATTTCAGATAAAGGGTTGTCTACCTATACCAATGTGGTTACTATGAGCAACAGTGGGGACCACTAGCTCCCATATCATACAAGTACAACTCATCACCTGGCCCAGCATCTTTTATTTTATTTAGTTCTTTTTTTTATTTCCTACTGGTCTTTTAGTTTGTAACCTATAAATATTTCTTGTTTTTAACCGTCAATCTGAAAGTAAGGTATAACAGATAGTCAAAGTAGCAGTAATTACCAGCCAATGAACTTACAGTTTTCCTGAGATGTCACTCTCTCTTTGGTGTTTGGTCCCTGATCATGGGCTTTATTTTATCCTGTTAAGTAAAAATCTGACAAACTATGAACTAAAACAATTAAGTAAAAGCACCGATTTGCCTCTGCACTGAATTCCCACACTGCCTATAAATTCCCTGAACCATATAGTCACTTGGACTGTGTTTCTCTTCAAATGTGATCTCTCCTCCCTGACCATGTTCAGCTTACTTTGCTTTGGTTTTGCTTTACTTTTTGTTGTTCAATAAAAGTTCCAGTTTTCAACTGTTTAAACACTTTCAAAATGCGATGCTTCAACATGGAACAATGTTACAATTATATAATTCTTATAATGTGGAAACAGGCCATTTGGCCCAACAAGACTACATCAACCCTCCAAAGAGTAACCCACCCAGACCCATTCCCCTACCCTATTACTCTACATTTGCCCCGACTAATGCATCTAACCTACACATCCCTGAACACTATGAGTAATTTAGCATGGCCAATTCACCTAACCTGCACATCTTTGGAATGTGGGCAGAAACCGAAACACCTGGAAGAATCCCACATAGACACGGGGAGAATGTGCAAACTCCACACAGACAGTTGCCCGAGTCTGGAATCAAACCCGAGTCCCTGCTGGTGCTGTAAGGCAGCAGTGCTAACCACTGAGCCACTAAGTTGCTGTGCTATGCTAAGTGTTAGGGAAAGTGTAACTCTTCCTTAGACAGAATTCTAACCTGGCATTGTGATAACAATGAGTAGTCTATGTACAATCATTCTTGCATCTACAGTTACATTTACAGTGGATCAGATATCTGAGAATCTAAACTAACAATATATTTACAACTATAGTCTGGCACAGTGGTTAGCACTGCTGCCTCACAGCGCCAGAGACCCTGGTTCAATTCCCGCCTCAGGCGACTGACTGTGTGGAGTTTGCACGTTCTCCCCGTGTCTGCATGGGTTTCCTCTGGGTGCTCCGGTTTCCTCCCACAGTCCAAAGATGTGCAGGTCAGGTGAATTGGCTATGCTAAATTGCCCGTAGTGTTAGGTAAGGGGTAAATGTAGGGGTATGGGTGGGTTGCGCTTCGGCGGGTCGGTGTGGACTTGTTGGGCCGAAGGACCTGTTTCCACACTGTAAAGTAATCTAAAGTAATCTAATCTAATCTTCTGTTTGCAATTAACTGTAACCCGGACTATCAATGGCCCCAGGTAGGTTGTGTTTTTCTCATTCACTACAAGCATTATGACAGGTTTGGGTATGCTTGGCTGTACATGGCCCTGTGCACAGCTAGATTTTAAATATGAAGCAGAAACCCCAATAGACCCTGGCAGAACCAAGTACATCTGTCACTGGTGAATGCACAATTGCATAAGTGAGGTGCCATAGATGAATGGTACATACATATTGAAGAGAATTGTGGAGGTACTTCTGCGATAACTCACTAGAGATCATTGACAGAAACCTTTGTGGAAATCCCAAATTGACACTTAATTGATTTGTGATAAAATTCAGGCTCATCCATGTCACCTTATCCAAAACCCTTCAAATTTGGATCTCTTGTGAACCAATGACTTAAGCTGGAATTCCTACCCTAAATCCTTTCAACTCTCTACCTCTCTCTCTCTTTATCTCTCCTTCCTCCTTTGAGTTTCGCTTTAAAGCCTACAATTTGGCCAACTTTTTGGTTACCAAACCTAATGTCACCTCCTTTGTTTTGATGTCAGTTTCTGCCCCATTTTAGTGAAATATCTTGGATATTTTACAATGTTAAAGGGTCTACAGAGGAACCTCAATTATCCAAAGGACACAGGCAGGGAGTATTTCGGTCGGTTAATCGAATTCTGGACAACCAAATGCTGGATAACATAGCTTAGCTGAGCATTGGGACCTTGTGATCTTGCTGGATAATCCGATATTTGGATAATCGAATTCCAGATAGTCACGATTCCTCTGTATATGGAAGTAAATTGCTGTTTTTGTTGTTAATATATTTTTATTGGGTAATTATTTCAAGAGATATGGAAAAGTTGTGGGTTAATAGAATTCTGGTACAGATTAGCCATAATCTATTGAATAGCAAAACAGCAATGAAGGCTGGTGACTTCCTCTTTCTGTATTTCAAGTTAACTGAAATTCTCTGTCCAAGTGCAAAGGAGTGGATGTGCTGATCAAGGGTTAGCTTTATAGATTTTGTAGGTTAACTCAGAAGTCTCCCCACATCTCCCCAGATAAGGTCTGAAATTACTTTCCAATCTAATTGGTGAGCAGAAGAAATGGTCCCTCCATCCAAGGTATGGGGTAAAATGCAAGGAGGGAAAAGTTAGTAATATTGAATTCTGCCACATTTTTGCCATGAATTGTCATGCAGTTTTACAATGCAAATGGAATTTCTACCTGAGAATGCCTTTCCTCATATGATTTGAGTTTATTTTACAAAAGAACCCAAAAGTTGAATTTTGAAATGTAGAACAAAAGAACTTTTCTCGTTAATAATCAAAATTCTAATTACAGTCATCAGCATAAAATCACAGAACTACTGCAGTGCAGAAGGAAAATATTCAGCCTTTGTATCTGCACCATGTCTCTAAAAATTTTAACCTAATGCCAATCTTCTGCCTTTTCCTTTATCCCTGCACATTGTTTCTATTTAAATTATCATCTGATGGCCTCTTGAAAGCTGCAATTAGACCTGCCCTCACCATACTTCCATTCCATGCAGTACCTGCCAGACTCACTGAGTAAGAAAGTTTCTTCTTACCTCACATTTGCTTCTTTAAAATTGTGCTCTCAGCATCTCTATCCTTTTGCAAGTGTGAACAGTTTCTCCCTAGTCCTCTTATGATTTTGCATATTGAGTCTCCTCTAAGCCCTCTCCTTTCCAAGAAAAACAACTCCAACTTCTCCAAATCTTCCTTTTAGCTGAAGTGTCTATACTCTGGAACAATTGTAAACCTCCTCTGCAGTCTCTCCTATGTGTTCACATTATTTCAATGGGTGGTGCCTAGACTGTACATAATCTAGCTAAGGTTTAATCAGTGTCTTATATAGTTAATCCTAACATCCTTGCTCTTGTATTCTACATGCCTATTTATGAACTTTGAACTCAGCATGCTTTATTAACAGCTCTCTCTATCTATATTTAATGTCTAGCATGCATATACACTTAGGTCTCTATGCTCCCGCATACCTTTAAAATAGTACGCTTTATTTTATAGTGTCTGTCCATGTTCTTTGTACCAAAACGTATCACTTTCCATTTCTCCACATTGAACTTCGTGGCAGATTTAGAGGCAATGGCATGTTCAGATAGGAAGATGTGTGGATGCAGCCACAAATAAAGAAAAATGCAGACAGAAACCATGCATTTTATTTTTAAACAAATAAAGAAGTTTAATTTTAGGAAGAAAAAAAGAACTGTTGAGTGAAATTGATGTGAGGGCAAAGGTATTTCTGTTCACTGACCTCATAGCCTAAGCTGCGATAAATGTCATTGGAGTGGATCAGATACCAATGCAATGCCTACTTAATAATTACACCTGATTAATTCAAACAGCATATTGATGAAAAGGAAATTATGTAGCAAAAAAAATAGTATATAAATCATTTATTTTTAAAAATATATAAAATGAATAAAGACAAAATACATGTTAACTCATATCAAAGCATGGCTACTCATAATTGGTCTTAATTAATGTTAGAGTATATCCAAGCACGATATTTTAGAGTTTATGGCCTTAAGTGATCAGGTCAACAGAAGAAACATTGGATCAGAACATTGGACAAGACCTTTTCTGAGGAAGGGTCAGTTGACCTGAAACATTAACTCTGATTCCTCTCCACAGATGCTGCCAGACCTGCTGAGCTTTTCCAACAATATCTGCTTTTGTTTGTGAGCAGAAACACTGGGTTCATTTAATTTTTTTGCAATATTGTAAAATGTTACATTGATAATCCAATTGATCTTTTGAATTCAATGGAAATTATTATTATTTCTGTCATTCAATTCAAATTCTGAATCATTTTATTTGTTTAGGAAGATATTTTTGTGGTGATTTCAAATTACGCTGGTTAAAACAACTGATGAGGAATCATGGTAAAATAGTACATAAATAAATTGCAAAGCTATTACAAATGATGTATTGTCTCGTTAAATTAAAGCTTCTATATTGTGTCTTTTCATTAATGGGACATTTCCAGCTTCTGGGATTTCAATTCTTCAGAACCTAGGTTCTTCTACTCTAAAATATATCTGACCATTAAAAATCATTTCATGCTTATTGAACATGTGCTTCCCTTGTTTCAAATATGCCACTAACGATAGGATATTTTTACAGAAACCACAGATTAACTACAAATGAAGAAAATCATATTCTTGATAAAGATACCTTCAATCAATAATTTTGAAATAACAACTTTGTTGTCTCACCGTGATCAAGGAATTTATCAATGTGAAAGAAAATGAATTTATCAGACCATGAGAATTCAGAAAATGTGCAATATTGTTTTGAATTTGTCAACACATCCTGTCCTAGAGTCACCAGGTCAATTGCTATTAATGTAGCACTCTATATTTTTATTACCATTTCAATACTCATTACTTTATTTGGAAACCTAGTGGTGATCATTTCCATTTTACATTTCAAACAACTACAGACACCCACCAATTTTCTTCTCTTATCTTTGGCTGTTGTAGACTTTCTGGTTGGTTTTATTGTATTGCCATATAGTATGGTTAGGTCAGTGGAAACATGCTGGTATTTTGGAGAAGTGTTCTGTAAAATTCACTCAATTATAGAAATTGTGCTAATTGTTGTTTCAATTTATACTTTATGTTTTATTGCCATTGATCGTTATTATGCTATGTGTGACCCTTTGTTTTACACTGTAAAGATCACTCTACCTCTAACAGTTATGACAATTGTACTGATTTGGCTGTTTGCTGTCTTTTATGGACTTAGTGTGTTTTTATTAGACTTTAGTAAAAAGTCTGTAGATGATTATGAGGCTGTTAGGTCCTGTGAGGGCAGCTGTATTGCATATCACAAGTTTGAGGGGCATATAGATGCATTGATTGTATTTTTTATACCAATTTTTATTATTTTAGGAATATATGTGAAGATATTTTTTGTGGCAAGGTGCAAACATTGTAGAAAAGTTGCAAATATGCCAAATGAAAGCCACCATACTGAAGAAAACAATGTCACACTTATGCATAAAAAGGACCAAATAGTTGTTCGAAAGCAAGACATTTTAATTGGAATTTTTACATTCTCCTGGCTGCCTTTCTATGTAAATAGCATTCTTAATCCATATTTTGATTTCTTAATCCCACCAGTTTTAGATAGTGTATTTGCATGGTTTGGATTCTTTAATTCCACTTTAAACCCTTTGCTTTATGCTTTCTTGTATCCATGGTTTCGCAAATCACTAAAACTTATACTTTCTTGTCAGATATTTAACTGCGATCCTTCTACAGTTAATATTCTTTCCAAGTAACCAAATACAGAAATGATGCAGAAAAATCAAATAAATGTAACCAATAAATATTTAAAATATGTTGTGTTGGAAAGTGTTTCATTGCCTTTAATCCAGTCATGTTTCATTTATAGCATCTTTGCCTCTGAAGAGCATGTAGAAGTGCTCCTGAAAAGGACACAGACAGGTTTCATGTTACAAACTAATGTTTCTGTTGCATTCCCTATTGCACAAATCTGTGAAGGACTTCTACATGTTGTCTTTTGGAGTGGGAGGCCTGATAAATAGTTACTGTGGTTTCAATTACCAGGTGAGGTTGAGGACAAGGCTGCAACATTTCATTCACCTTCATAGTTATCTGCTGGTCTATTGTTGCAGGGTTTTGTTGTGGTAGGACCCATGAAGAGATAGAGGCTGCCCACAACTCTCTACCTCACTGTATCTTAAGCACCCTGCCACTATGATTCATGGCTGCTTATTTGACGGAAGTGGTCTTGATTATTTTTCACTGACATCCATATTTGGAGTTGCATCTGCTATCCATCACCCTTCAATGGCTATGTTGGCGGCTGCTTCTTATTCCAGCTCTACTGGAGCAGATCTTGTGGTCTGAAGGAGTGAGTGGCCATCCTATTCGAGTGCCATCAAGCTGACAGATACACTGAATGTTTCTTTAACTGGCTGGGGATCCTGTGTGGGATTGTTCAAATCTCAACCCACAAATATATCAAGTCTGTTATTAATGCAGTTTATGCCAGATCAAAGAACAAAGATCAGTAGAGCACAGGAACAGGCGCTGTATTTCCTCTAGTTCCAGCTTATTCATATATCTGTCAAGATGCCTCTTAAACATTGATATTGTGTCCACTCCACCAGCTCCTCAGACAGTGCATTCCAGATACTTATCACCCTCTTTGTAAAAAAAACTTGCCTCTCACATGTCCTTTAAACTTACCCCTTTTTACCTTAAACCTGTGCTCTCAAGTATTTGACATCTGTACTCTTGGGGAAAAAGATTCAGACTATCTTTTCTATCCATGCCTCTCACAATTTTGTAAACTTATATCAATTCGACTCTCAACCTTCATAGTTCAAGTGAAAACAAACCAAGTTTATTCAATTTCTCCTCATGGCTAATACCCTCCAAACCAGACAATATCCTTTTCTGTAACCTCTCCAAAGACTCTGCATCCTTCATGTAGTATGGCAAACAGAATTATATACAATCTTCCAAATGTCACCTAACTAAAATTTTATACAGCTGCAACATGACTTGCCAATTGTTCTACTCTATACCCCAGTATGCTTATATATCTTCCTGACCACCTTATTTACTTGACTTGTCACTTTCAGAAAACTGTGGACATTTACACCTAGATCCTTTGCCCATTGTTTCAAGGGATGTGTAGGTTAGTGGATTAGCCATGGGGAATGCAGGGATAGGGCTTGGGTGGGATGCTCCTCAGAAGGCTTGTGTGGACATGATGGGCTGAATGGCCTGCTTCCACATAGTATGGATTTTATGATTGGAATTTATGAATATTATGTCTTGTGAATCTTTGTGAACTGAGTGACTGCAGCATTTGTACAATTAAACAAATGGTTGTATTAAATTGTACTAAATGTTCCTTTCCACAGGATCAACATCTATTTTAAAATATAGAGGACTTCCTGGCTCAATATTATTGTAAACTCCTCTTTCATGAATTGTCTCTTTCCTATTTCAAGATTACACTGAGCAAAGGAAATGAATTCAACCCAATCACAGGATAAGGCTAATACAAAATACTACTTTGAATTTGTCAATACCTCATGTCACAAAAACAGCCAGTCAACAGCTGTACATGCAGTGTTATATATGCTATTTGCAGTTATTGTAATGGTTACAATAATAGGCAATTTACAGGTGATTATTTCAATTTTACATTTTAGAAAACTACAGACAGCCACCAATTTTCTTGTTCTTTCACTTGCTGTAGCTGATTTTCTAGTGGGATTGGTAGTTTTTCCTTACAGTATGATTAGGCCTGTTGATACATGCTGGTATTTTGGAAGTATATTTTGTACAATCCATTCAGGCCTGGACATGATGCTGACAATAACATCTATTTATCACTTACGTTTTATTGCCATTGACCGTTACTATGCTGTGTGCAAACCTTTACACTACAAAAATCACACTGCCTGTCATCGGTTTATTTGTTACATTTAGTTGGGTGTTTTCTATAGTTTATGAATTTGCTTTAGTTTTCTCAGATGCTCAGATGCTGTGGAATTGAAGATTATATCAATGCTATTTCTTGCCATGACAGCTGTATGCTTATATTTAATAAATTATGGGGCCATCTGAATCCACTGATAGCATTTTTTGTTCCTGTTTCAGTTATTGTATATATATATATATATCTCAAAATATATTTTGTAGCAAGGAAGCATTCTCGAGCAATTGGAAACATGATGCACAGAATGAACTCAAACCAGCAAAATAACACAGGAAGTTTCCATAAAAATGAATTCAAGGTTGCTGTAAAACTGGGGATTGTAATAGGAGTCTTCATTATCTGCTGGCTGCCATTTTTCATAATTACCATTGTTGATCCTTGTATTGGTTTCTCTGCATTGTTTGAAGTGTTTGCGTGGCTTGGTTATTTTAATTCCACTTGCAATCCAATGTTATATGGCTTTTTTTATCCCTGGTTTCGCAAAGCATTAAAAATGATCATTTCTTGTAAGATATTTGATGAACACTCTCCGATGGAATGGCAACCTTTTTCAAAAATGAGAATTGTTTATTTTGTGATACTAGTGAGCCATTTCTGCTGGGATTGCTTCTTCATTTAGTGGCATTAGTATTTCATAATATATTGAATTATAGTACATCATTAACATAGGAAACTGTATTTATAAAGTCTAATTGTCAACCTGCAATTGTTACAATTAGTCTGTTAAAATTTATGCATGTAATAAACTTTGGAGATTTGTTAAGATTACATTGGCAGCCACATGCAAAATGTTCACTGACTGACTACCACGGTAACTAAATTGCAAATTTAAAACTTATGTCTATCGAGCCAGACTTCACTTTGGAATCTGACTTGCCCAAAATTACCATCAGCTGGGAATAATATACTACTCTGATTTAGCATCAGGATAACTTGAACTCTATCTCATTGGAGCAGCTTAACTCATGATGTCAGCTAATCCTTTCAGGTACTTCAATAAAACAAAGAACCACGGATGCTGGAAATTTGAGGTTTCTGAAGAAAGATCACTGAATTTGAAATGTTAACTCTGTTTACTCACTGATTTCACCAGACCTGGTGAATTTTTCCAGAAATTTGAGTTTTCTTTTCAAATACTGTTAGCTCAGTTGGTTGAATGACTGGTATTTAGTATGGACTGATGCCAACAGCACATTTCAATTTCTGTAGTGATTTTTGTCACTTCAAAGATTCTACCTTCTCAACTTCACCCCTCCCCTGAGGTGTAATGACCCTCAGTTTAAACCACTGCCTGTCATCTCTCTGTAATGGTGGAGCAGCCTTATGGGACAATGGTGAATTTATCTTGAATTATATAACAGTTACTGGAGTTAATCTGGAGAAGATTGACTGATACTGAGTGTGAAGTGTTGAGGTTTGATTTCCCACCAATGTTCTGTGAAGCTGTTCCCTAATAATCACCATTGAAATTAAGTGGATTTGTCGACTTGGGTCACATTTCCACTGAGAGATAATCAAGCCTTGGCACTAGCATTTCCTAATCAAAGCGAAATCAGGGGCGAAGTATATTTGGAGCTAAAAATTCAGCAATTTGATACTGAAGCAAGTTCGGAAATTGTCTTAAAATTTATGGACAAAATTCAAAACAAAACCAATCTATTAAATGTGTATGTGGCATGGTAAGACTTTGATAAGAGAGCTGGATAGTTATAGTATTGAAGAATACATAAGTGAATTTAACAGAATATATTGAAGAGTGGAAAAATTATATTGAAGATTTCTAAGTCAGTATTTGCCTTCAAATAGTTAAATTGACATAGCATGTCAAACATGGATAGATTCCCAATATTGATTGGACTTAGATTTTCAAAAAAGGCCTTGCTACTGAAACAAAACATAAGCATTTTTAAAACTCCAGTAAAAATACATATTTCCAGCAGTTTTCATGACACAAGGATTCAATAGTAATGATATTTCTAGATCATCCAGATTAATATTAAAGAAGGTTCATAACCAAGTGAGGCAGAGACACCTTTGGCAACTATGCAGAATACATAGATTGAGGAACTATAACAGAAGAACAAACACCGGAAATTGCCAGAGCATGGTCTACAAGTGTTTCAAATTTCACTTGAAATATGATTGTGAAACACATTGTCCTCAAGAAAATAATAAGATTTTCAAAATGAACCACAACACAGAGGGTCTGTGAGGAGAAAGTGACAATACTGATCAGGCAGAAGGAATCAAATTAGTTTCAAGTTGTTTGAGCATAGTAATGTATGCCCTGAACACAAATTCAATCAGTTGTGCAAGTGTTAGACAATGAATGCATGCCCACAGCAAACTCCCGCAAATTGTACAGAAGTAAATGAGCAAATCATCAGTTTTAGCAGTGGAAAGATAAACATTTAGACGAGCAAAATTCTGTTTCCTTTCTTCAAATGGTGACACAACAACTTTTACAAGAGAGTGCAGATATCTAGTGTAGAACCTAACCCTTATCCACAAGCTTTGACTTAGAAGTAAGAAAGCTGCCACTAAATCACAATTAGTAATGTTTAATATCTTAAAAATATGTGGTTTATGTTTTTATAAGGTAAGGTGGTATAATGTTTTGTAAATGAGAGAGATGGCTGTTTTATTATAGGTCTTCAGCTTTCATTTGGTTACTCACGAGGGTCCAAATGAAGTGTAATATTTAGCTGCCTATCTGTTGGAAGCTTTGGAATCCAGAGGATGTCCCAAAACTGCGACTGTCTTTTTAAATAATTCAGAATTTAAAAACACTGAAAAAACAAGCTGGATCTTAGAATCTAGAAAACAACTGAACCTCTTCATGAAATTCATCATACAGCTCACCACCACCTTTACTTTAACAATATAGTGCAGAACAGGCCCTTCGGCCCTCGATGTTGTGCCGACTTGTGAACTATTCTCAGCTTGTCCCCCCTACACTATTCCAAAATCATCCATGTGCTTATCTAAGGATTGTTTAAATCTCCCTAATGTGGCTGAGTTGGCTACATTAGCAGGTAGGACATTCCACGCCTTTACCACTCTCTGCATAAAGAACCTGCCTCTGACATCTGTCTTAAATCTATCATCCCCCAATTTGTAGTTATGCCCCTTGTACACACTGACATCATCATCGTCGGAAAAAGACTTTGACTGTTACCCCATCTAATCCTCTGATCACCTTGTATGTCTCTATCAAATCCCCTCTTAGCCTTCTTCTTTCCAATGAGACCCAAGTCTCTCAGCCTTTCCTCAAAAGATCTTCCCTCCAAACCAGGCAAATCTCCTCTGCACCTTTTCCAATGCTTCCACATCCTTCCCGAAATATGGGGACCAGAATTGTACACAATATTCCAAGTGTGGCCGCACCAGCATTTTGTATAGTTGCAGCATGATATTGCGGCTCCGGAACTCAATCCCTCTACGAATAACACCTAATACACCGTTTGCCTTCTTAACAGCACTATCCACCTTGGTGGCAACTTTCAGGGATCTATGTACATGGACTCCAAGATCCCTCTGCAAATCCACACTACCAAGAATCTTTCCATTGACCCGGTATTCTGCCTTCCTGTTATTCTTCCCAAAGTGCATCACCTCACATTTAGCTGCATTGAACTCCATTTGCCACCTCTCAGCCCAATTCTGCAGTTTTTTCCAAGTCTCCCTACAACCTGTAAAATTCTTCCAAACTATCCACTACTCCACCGACTTTAGTGTCATCTGCAAAGTTACTAATCCATCCAGCTATGTCTGCATCTAAGTCATTTATAAAAATGACAAACAGCAGTGGTCCCAAAACAGATCCTCGTGGCACACCACTAGTAACTGGACTCCAGGTTGAATATTTTCCATCAACCACCACTTGCTGCCTTCTTTCAGAAAGCCAGTTTCTAATCCAAACTGCTAAATCACCCTCAATTCCATGCTTCTGCATTTTCTCCAACAGTCTACCATGTGGAACCTTATCAAAGGCTTTACTGAAGTCCATGTATACCACGTAAACTGCCCTACCCTCATCCACATGTTTGGTCCCCTTCTCAAAAAACTCAATGAGGTTTGTGAGACATGACCTGCCCTTGGCGAAACCATGCTGACTATCTGAAATCATATTGTTACTTGCGAGATGATTATAAATCTTATCTCTTACAATCCTTTCCAAAACCTTTCCTACAACAGAAGTAAGACTCACTGGTCTATAATTACCTGGGTCATCTCTACTGCCCTTCTTGAACAAGGGCACAACATTTGCAATCCTCCAGTCCTCTGGTACTAAACCTGTAGATAATGACAACTCAAGTATCAAAGCCAAAGGCTCTGCTATCTCCTCCCTAGCTCCCAGAGAACCCTCGAATATACCCCTTCCAGCCCAGGGACTTGTCTACTTTCACTCCTTCTGGAATTGATAATACCTGTTCATAACTAACCTTGATCCTTTCTAGTCTAATATCTCGTACCTCATTCTTCTCCTCTACAATATTGTTTTTTTCTGAGTGAAAACCAATGAGCAATGTTCATTTAGCACCTCTCCGATCTCCACAAGGTCCACACTCAACTTCCCACTTCTGTCTTTGACTGGCCCTATTCCTACCCTAATTATCCTTTTATTCCTCACATACCTATAGAAAGCTTTAGGGTTCTCCTTTATTCTATTTGCTAAAGACTGCTCGTGTCCTCTCTTTGCTCTTCTTAACTCTCTCTTTAAATCCTTCCTAGCTGCTCTGTAACTCTCCATCACCTCATCTGAACCATCCTGTCTCATCAACCCATAAGCCTCCTTCTTCTTCTTAACAAGAGATGCAATTTCTGTAGTAAACCACGGTTCCCTTACCTTATCACTTCCTCCCTGCCTGACAGGGACATACCTATCAAGGACACACAATATTTGTTCCTTAAACCAGCTCCACATTTCCATTGTCTGCATCCCCTGCATTTTGCTATCCCATTCTATGCATCCTAATTCTTGCCTAATCGCATTATAATTGTTCTTGCCCCATCAATAACTCTTAACCTGTAGCATGTACCTATCCCTTTCCATCACTAAACTAAACGTAACTGAATTATGGTCACTCTCTCCAAAGTGCTCACCTACAACTAAATCAAACACCTGGCCTGGTTCATTACCAAGCACCAGATCCAGTGTGGCCTCTCCTCTTGTTGGCCCTTCGACATACTGTGTCAGGAAATTCTCGACATACTGTGATGGAATTCTCCTCAAAATACTGTAATTTAATAGAGAAAAAAAATCTTCACATTACAACATGACCTCATCTCCCTTATCTAGAGGGAGGCGAGCATGCCAGGATATCTCCAGGATATCATAATTATATTATTTTCAGTAAAGGACACCATACCAACTGAGAGGAGTCTCTCTTCTCTCTGCTGCAGGGAAGGTCAGTACAAGAATTCTCCTCCACCATCTCCTTCCAATGACTGAAGAGCTGCTCCCAAATCAAACTCAAATTCTGTGCAACACGAGGCAGAGATAACAGGATTATCATGCCAAAACGAGTTCAACAAGATGCAGAAAGCAGGTTGCTGATGAAGGACCTTTGCCCGAAAATGTTGACTCTCCTGTTCCCGGATGCTACCTAACCTGCTGTGCTTTTCCAGCACCACTCTCTCAACTGCAGAAAGCAGCAGCAACCTCTATTCACTGCCTTCTTCAGCTTCACAAAGACTTTAGTCTCTGTCAATCAGGATAGATTACAGAACATTCTCCACAAATCAAGCTTCCCACAGAATTTGATTTTCTTTATTCATTTGTGGGATGTTGGCATCGTTGGCTGGCCAGCATTGATTGCCCATCTCTAATTGCCCTCTTGAAAATGGTGGTGAACTGCCTTCTTGAACTGTTGCAGTCCACCTGCTGTGGGTTGACCCACAATGCCTTTAGAGAGGGAATAATAAATTAGTCCCCATCCTCTATCTGCTGCACGATGATATGCATGTTATCATTCTCACTAATGGATTCCCACAATCACAACGCAAAGGCTACATTATCATGCCTAAGGTCTTTTCTAACATTATCACCATAATATTTGACCCCACATCCATGAAGCTTCTGGCTGGAGTGGTGCTTCTACAGTGTGTAAATTACCACAAAATAGCTTTAATTCAGTCATTTGTTAAGAAATCTCGCAGACAATCAAATACTGAAACAACTATTTAAACTTTATTGCATGTAGCAACCTAAATAAGATCCCTCAAGTAATCAAGTTGAGCCTCACAACTCAATTTGGCTACAACCCAATTAATGGTGGAATTTCGCGATGATTCCAACCAATAGTGTCTGTCTCTGAGTGTGTCCAGGATCCAATCCTTGTGCAGTTTTGTTCTGTGGAATTCTGCTTCCAAGGAACCCTGGAATTGAATTCTGATACTATTTTCTGTCCTTCGCATTTGTGATGTAACCTTATTGATGACCCTTTAAATTCCTTCATTTACAATATTGACTACTCCTCTGAAACCATTGAGTCTGCAGTTTGTCTTCTTATCAGAAGTAGTTTATTTGTTCTTTATTACATTTGGTATTGGCTTACTGTTTGAACATACAGCTTTCCTGTGAATAGTTTCTTAAATTCTTCTGCAGGGCAATCATTTGTCCTTGTGGGATAAGGCTGCGCGTTATCAAGCAATTGTTAAACAGTTTTGCTTATATCGCTTTGACTCCTTCTTCTCCCAGACATGGTTAATTGATTTCAATTCCTCTATAAGTTTGTCCTTATCCCTTAACAGTTTTTTTTCCAGTTGCTTTCAATTTATGAACAGTAATTAAAGTTCTGACATTTTCACTATCACATTTCTCTAATAGATAAGCAGAAAACTCTTCAACATGTATCACCTCTAGTTCAGAACCAATACTACCCTAGCTCTGTCATTGAGTTGCTACATACACATGGCACTTGCATGTGTGCACACTCAGAGGCCAAGCATCAATCCATCGATGATCCATTCATGGAACTGTATCAGAAAATAGGCCCGAGGCTAAAGGTTTGGTAAATAAAGTTGTTGTACCAGCCTGCTCCTATCATGCAACTCTGTCCCACAACTATCAAATCAACAACATGGATCAATTCTCCTACTTTGGGAATGTAATGAAGACATACATTGACAATTAAATTCAACATTGCCGCCAGTGTGCTATTGCAGCCTTTGGTCATCTGAAGAAGAGTATTTGATGACAAGGACGTCAAAACCCAGCACTAAGCTAACAATTTAGCAGTGCTAGCCACCCTCCTGTATGCATTGGAGAAATCCCTCTTGTTAGGCTCAGCATGAAACATAATTATTGTTTTGAAAGAGTATTTGAGAGGATTATCTTTATGTTGTACTTCCTGATCAAGTTAAAACTGTATGAATCCAGTGACAACAACAATCACAAATGCTAGAACATCAAAGCAACATACTTTGGAGAGTTCTGTGCTTCATTCTTTCTGCTTTTAAGAACAACCCTTTGGAAAAAGTGTGTTTTTTCACAAAGCCAAACATTGCGGACAAATCAAGTGTTTTCTTCCTCTTTTGCAGAAAAATGTATGCTATATTTGCATGTGTGCTTGGAGATATTTAGAATGATATGCATTCATACTTCTATATTAAACCCTGTGATTATAATAATCTATTGCATTTTACAATATTTATTTTAATATTAAATCAGTAATTGCATTTATTAAGAAACTTGGCTTTAATGCTGAAATAGCTGACCAAGGTTCGATTTACACTAAATTCATCCTTAGTCCTTACACGTTGTTGAAAACTTGACAAAGGTAAACATTTAATTTGGTCTTAGTAACTGGGAAAAATAGTTTTATTGTAACTCACAGAGTCATAGGGCTAGAACAGCAGTATGCTTCTCCAATTTCAGTCCTAATATGCACATCAGTGTACTAGAATAAACCAAACCATTTACATTGTATATTTCTTGATGCATATCCTGTTATACACAGTGATAGCAGGATTTGATTAAAGAAATAAATACATTCAATGATTCTGCGTGTTTGAATTATACTAAGCTGGAATATCCGAAATAAGGTAAGTGAACTTGCAGCATGAGTTAGTACCTGGGTCTTCAATGTTGAGGCTATTTTGGAGACATAGATAGAGCAGGGACAGGAATGGTTGTTGCAGGTTCTGAGAATTAGATGATTCAGTAAAACAGGGAAGATGGTAAAAGAGGGTGAGGTGTGGCATTGTTAGTCAAGGACAGTACTACAGTGGCAGAAAGGACATTTGAGGATACATCTACTGAGTTAGTATGGGCTCAGGTTAGAAACAGGAAAGGAGAGGTCACCCTGTTGTGAGTTTTCTATAGGCCTCCAAACAGTTCCAGAGATGTAGAAGAAAGGAAAGCAAAGATAGTTCTGGGTAGGAGCGAGAGTAATAGGGTAGTTGTTATGGAGTCTTTAACTTTGTAAACATTGGCTGGAAATACTATAGTTTGAGTACTTTAGATGGATCAGATTTTATCCAGTGTGTGCAGGATGGTTTCCTGACACAGTATGTTGACAAGCCAACAAGGGGCAAGGCCACTTTGGATTTGAACCTGGCCTGATGTTAGATTTGGAGGTAGGTGAGTACTTTGGTGATAGTGACCACAATTCGGTTATGTTTACTTAGTGTGGAAAGGGATAGGTATATACTGCAGGACAAAAGTTATTGCTGGGGGAAAGGCAATTATAATGTGTTTAGGCAAGATCTAGGATGCAAAGGATGGGGAAGGAAACAGCAGGGGATGGGCACAATTGAAATGGAGAGCTTATTCAAGGAACAGCTACTGCATATCCTTGATAAGCATGTACCTTTCAGGCAGGTCAAGTAAGGGAGCCATGGACTACTAAAAAAGTTGAATCTCTTGTCAAGAAGAAGAAGAAGGCTTATGTAAGGATGAGACATGAAGGCTCAGTTAGGGTGCTTGAGAGTTACAAGTCAGCCAAGGAAGACCTAAAGAAAGAGCTAAGAAGAGCCAGGAGGGGGACATAAGAAGTCATTGGCAGATAGTATCAAAGAAAACCCTAAAGCGTTCGAAAAGTAGATCAGGAAAAAAGAATGACTAGAGAAAGATTGGGGCCAATCAAGGATAGTAATGGGAAGTTGTGCATGGAGTCTGAGGAGATAGGGGAAGCACTAAACAAATATTTTTTGTCAGTATTCACATTGGAAAAAGACAATGTTGCCATTGAGGATATTGAAATACAGGCTACTAGACTGGGCGGGATTGAGGTTCACAAGGAGGAAGTGTTAGCTATTCTGGAAAGTGTGAAAATAGATAAGCCCCCTGGGCCAGATGGGATTTATCCCAGGATTCTCTGGGAAGCCAGGGAGGAGAGTACAGAGCCTTTGGTTTTGATCTTTATGTTTTCATTGTCTCCAGGAATAGTGCCAGAAGACTGGAGGCTAGCAAATGTTGTACCTTGTTCAAGAAGGGGTGTAGAGACAGTCATGGTAATTATAGACCAGTGAGCATTACCTCGGTTATGGGTAAAGTATTGGAAAAGGTTATAATAGATAGGAGTTATAATCATCTAGGGAAGAATAAATTGATTAGGGATAGTCAATACTGTTTTTTGAAGGATAGGTCATGCCTCACAAATCTTATTGAGTTCTTTAAGATGGTGAACAAACAGTTGGAAGCGGTAGAGTAGTTGATGTGATGTTTATGGATTTCAGTAAGATGTTTGATAAGGTTCCCCATGGTAGGCTATAGCACAAAATATGGAGGCATGGGATTGAGGGTCATTTAACAGTTTGGATCAGAAATTGGCTAGCTGAAAGAAGACAGAGGATGGTGGTTGATGGGAAATGTTCACCCTGGAGTTCAGGTACTAGTGGTGTACCGCAAGGATCTGTTTTGGGGTCACTGTTGTTTGTCAGTTTTATAAGTGACCTAGATGAGAGCACAGAGGAAGGGTTAGTAAATTTGCGGATGACACTAAAGTTAGTGGAGTTGTGGATAGTGCGGAAGAATATTGCAGGTTACAGAGGGACATAGATAAGCTGCAGAGCTGGGCTGAGAGGTGGCAAATGGAGTTTAATGCAGAAAAGTGTGAGGTGATTCACTTTGGAAGGAGCAACAGGAATAAAGAGTACTGGGCTAATGGTTTGATTCTTGATAGTGTAGATGACCAGAGAGATCTCGGTGTCCATATACGTAGATCCCTGAAAGTTGCCACCCAGGTTGATAGGGTGGTTAAGAAGGCATATGGTGTGTTAGCTTTTAATGGTAGAGGGATTGAGCTTTGGAGCCATGAGAACATGCTGCAGCTGTACAAACCTCCTGTGCGGCTGCACTTGGAGTATTGCGTACTGTTCTGGTCACCGCATCATAGGAAGGATGGGGAAGCTTTGGAAAGGGTGCAGAGGAGATTTACTAGGGTGTTGCCTGGTATGGAGGGAAAGTCTTATGAGGAAAGGCTGAGGGACTTGAGGCTGTTTTCATTAGAGAAAAGAAGGTTAAGAGATGACTTAATAAAGACATATAAAATAACCAGAAGGTTGATAGGGTGGGCAGTGAGAGCCTTTTTCCTTGGATGGTGATGGTTAGCACGAGGGGACATAGCTTTAAATTGAGGGGTGATAGATATAGGACAGATGTCAGTGGTAGTTTCTTTACGCAGTGAGTAGTAGGGGCATGGAACGCACTACCTGCAACAGTAGTAGACTCACCAACGTTAAGGGCATTTAAATGGTCATTGGATAAACATATGGATGAAAATAGTGTAGGATACAAAGGCTTCAACATTAAGAGCCGAATGACCTGTTCTGATCTGTAATGTTCTATGTTCTATTGCCAATCCTGTATAAGTAGTAGAAGCCACACTACCCAAATTATCTTGAGTTTGGATTTAAGCTTTCCCTGATCTAAATATGCCTCTATAAATAGCTAAATGTTTTTCCTTATAACATGATCATAGAGATAAAAAAGCAGAACAGTTTTGGGAAGAACTAGTGATGACCATCTTGGCAAAATATGTGCTCATATAGCTGATACTTATGTGACAATGCTGTGGCTTTAACAAGTTATTTTATCCTGGTTTCTCTAAAGAGAAGTTTTAAGACAGAGGTGTCAAGCTGTCAAGTTGAAATGCCAGTAAAGTAAACAGCTTAAAACGATATAGGCAGCCTGTCTGGGTGGTCAGCTCTCACAAACTAGGCTTTCTAGTTTTTTCCTTTTTTAACTTTGAGAGTCAGTATCAGTTACTGTTGGAGTCTCATCAGGCTTGGAAGCTGCAGCAAAGCTATTCCCTAAGTTTTCGCCTGATACTTTTCTCTCTCTCTGCTAGAAATCCAAAAATTGGATTTCTGAATTTGCTTTTTTTGCCAAGGCGTGTGTTTATGAGACATTACTATATTAGAACAGTTAATTAGTAATAGTTACTGTGTTTATTATTCTGTTAAGTTTTCCAATAGAGTTAAATTATTCTAAATCTATCTTTCTTTTGTTGTATTTTAGCTATAGTGTTTAGATAATTGTGTTTTGCTTAACATTGAGCAGTTTGACCTATCTTGTGAGACCAAATGTAAACTAATGGCACGTTTCACCGAGCATCTCAGCCGGGCCCGTAGGAATCAACCTGACCTCCCAGTCACCGTCCATTTCAATTCCCTTCCCATTCCCTCTCTGACATGACCATTCTCAGCCTCCTCCATTGCTTCAGTGAATCATATTGCAAATTGGAGGAACATCACTTTATCTTCCGCCGGGGCAGCTAACAGCCCCGAGATCTCAATGTTGAATTCTCCAATTTCAAATAATCTCCCTTACCATTCCCCAACTCCCTTCCCAGCCTTTCCTCCTCCCTTCCAGCTAACAACGGGATTCATTCCTCCCATTGACCAACTAGGCCGTATCCTCTTCCTGTTTTCACCTATCACTACCTCACCACTCTGCCCCTCTCCCCAAAAACCATCCCACACTCCACCCCACTTATCTGCAGCTCCCCTTAACCCCACCCACAGTCGTGAAGAAGGATTATATCCAAGAAATTGACTTTTCCACCTGCCTGGCTTGCTACTTGTCTACCTTGGAATCCAGCATCTGCAGTTTTTTAAATCTTTATTTGGAACATGGCACTTTATGTTTGCTGTTAAGATAAGAAAAAGGTAGGGCCTAGGCTACCTTCTTAAAACATTTAAAGGGGTCTGGTCTGGTCCATAACACTTGCAAAAACAGTAAACTTGAGTGTAATTATTTAGAGAATGCATTTATTATATTTTATACTTCATAAAGTTTAATACAAATACCTAGTAACTTGAAGACCAAATACATCTATCCTGAATTGTTGTGCTGAAATAATGACTCAAATCATGACTTTTTATTTTCATTAAGAAACAGCCTGGTTTTCTGTCCTGAAAAAGAATACAGAATTTCATTGGCAGTGAGTTCAAATTCTATGTCTTTCTCAAGTACAGAATAAGGGAATATTAAAATGAGTCACGGTGTTTGGAATGACATGAAATAAATTTATATACAATCTTGTACCAGTGGGCATTTAATTCTTTGAATAATACTCACTTATTTGTACTAAATTAAGAGCCGTAATGTAGTTTGCTTCCTCGTGGTGGTGTAGTTCCTTGTAATTTTGACATAACTACATAACACTGAGTTTCATAGCCCACCCTGACTTTCTGTCCAAGTTCTTCTCCTGCATTCTTAAACATTCTGCCTCCTGTAATTGTGAGTGAAATGTTTATTATTCAAGAATCATTAATAGGAAATTTAGATCTCTTTTAACATTTGAAGTATGAAGGCAATTAAGAGGGTTATCACTTCTAAGTGTGAAAGATGGACACATTGTAACCAGTTCTTAGTCCAAAAAACATATTCCTTGCTATCATTTGCTCTTCGCTAAATGTACAATGCAACTGAAAAATGGCTCAGACAACTCCCAGGGTTAGAGGACTGAATGTCACTTTGTTGGGTAAAGGTACAAGATTCAAGTGCATTGGAATATTGAAGAAGCATATACATGAAGCATGTATGTGCAAACACCAGCTTTCAGTAACAAATAAATGATACACTCTTACGGAAAGTGGAACAATTTCAATTATGCACCAAGGAAGTTGGACTTCAGTCATTTGCCTGCAATAATCAAACTCAGAAAGTGCCCGTTCACTGCTGCACAATGCAAGTTCTGGAACCTATATGGTTAGATTATTGATTATGTTATGAAGTTGAAAGCAGGTACTGTACCTTTAAGAGAGAGTGAATGCTGTTTTGCACTGAAAGCTTACAAGCACCTGTCATATGACTAATTAGCAGTCTCAGAGTGTACTGGAACATTGAAAATATGTAACATTTGGCTGTGAAATAGATACCTGAGTTGGTTGCTGTTTTGACAACAATTTAAATTTAACCAATCAGTTTAAATTATGCCCCAGGATATGAAAACCAAATCGAATTTGAATTTATTGTTTTGCCAGCATCAAATCAAAGAGATGATTCGATGTTGGGGGATAAAAAAGCAGGCCATTTGAAAGTCAGACTAAGTAGGTGTCATCAAGAGTAACTGCCATCGAGACAGACCCAAACACTCTCTATCAAAGATACTTTTTCATACGAAACATATTCACAGCAAAAGAAAGAAGATGACCCAGGGTGATCTTCAGCCAAAAGAAGAAAGACACTGGAAATGACAGCCACTGTACGGTTTTAAAATTAAGTTGATGTATTAAAACAGCATATTGTTATAGAATTGGAGGCAGATAATAAGCAGTTCAGAAAAGGAGGGTTAGAATTGTGAATAGTTGTTGTTTAATTTTCATGTTTAGAATTAAGGAATAAATTGATATTATTTCTTTAAATAGTGGAATTTGGGAGTTCTCTGTCACTCATATTCTAACAGATTACAAGGCAAAGTGAGCTTTTCTGGATGCTTTGTTTAATTAACAGAAGGGTTCACTGCATAACAGTTATACTCTGTAAGTGAAGATTCGTTTGGTTGTCTAGTTCTGCTTGGAAGATTTGCATCAACCGTGAATTGCGGCATCTGTGATGACTTTGAGATCTGTTCAAAATCATTGATATTGGATCGTGATGTAAAAACACCATCAGTGAACTTCTACACCACTGCTGCATTCTTTATTAGCTACACTTCCATACAATAAACTACATATCCTTAGTATCACAGGTATTTTCAAAATATCAACCTCATTCTAGGAAATGGCCTCTAAACTCGTAAGCTATTGTATAATTTTCAATTATGGAAGCTATATACGATGATAGAACAAGAAATAAAGTTGTCAAAGTAACTTACAAAGAGCATTTATAAATTCAGCTGCTTAATTTCTCATTTGGCAGTACAATTTAAAATCTCCCTACCATCCCCAACCCGAAGTATGTTTATATGAGTTATTATTATTCTGTGAACGAGTTTATTGTGGAAAATTCAAACTTAAGTATTTTATTTTACACACTTGAGGAGTATGTACAAGCAGGTTTTTGGGCCAGGGATGTTTTCTGGGAAAGCAAGTGACGATAAATAGAAGCCTAATTTTATTTGCACCATGTAGCTGCTGTGCTGGTGTTGAAACTACAAAATTAAAGTGCTTGTTCCATTTTAAAAGAAGCATCATCTCAAAAGTTTTGTAATGACATATTTTTGATATTGATAGTTAAAGATCAAGGTGAAAATGAACAACCAGTTGTAAGGTAGCCAGGTAGAAACACTAAAGCCGAGAAGACCATTGAATTATTTTTGTGAACACAGCAATAGGAAGATTATTGTTTGTAATCAGCATGCCAAAGGGACACAAAGTCACACCTCTCTGCTTATTCTTACTACTGTCCCATTGGCATTCTTTTGGTAAGTTGCTCATGCAGCTCACAGCTCATTCCAGCTCATTACTTTTGAAAGGCTAGCAAATGTTCTGTTCTGACATTGAACTGTGTGGGATGTCAAGGTTGTGGGTGAGGAGGTCAGTTGGTCCAGGGAAGCCTCATGGAAATTTAAGGCTTTTTGGGCTGCCTGTTGATATTTCTCAATTGGCCTTTTTAAAGAATCTTTTCTTACATGATTCAAGGCCTGCTATAACTGGACAAAGTGTGCTATTTCAATTGAATCTTCTATGGGGTACAAATTTAAGCAGCATTGCTGCGTATTTCCAGGCAGACATGCAGCATGCCCCTTTCTGAGGAAGGGTCAACAGATTCTCAACATTACCTCTGATTTCTCTTCACAGATGCTGCCAGACCTGCTGAGCTTTTCCAGCAATTTCTGTTTTTGTTTCTGATTTACAGCATCCACAGTTCTTTCGGTTTTTATACAGCATGCCTGTTTGCAGACACGCAGAAAATTGCATCAGGCAGACCTTAAACATGAATGGCAATTTGTGTAAGAAATGGATAACCAGCATTAAAAGATCCTTCCCTCCCTGCTTAAATATATCCACCCTCTACTGGTATTACTGACTTTCTTGTGACTGCGCATGATGTGGACAGCAGTGCTCAGGGCAAAATTTCAAAGTTATAGATAGCACAAAAGGTAGAAGTATTTTAAACTGTGTGTAAACTTCAAGATGACATGAACAAGCTGGTGGAACAGGTAAACACTTGACAGATAAGTTCTAATGTGTTGAAGTATAAGCTGATATTTTTGCTAGGAAGAATCTAAAAGGGTTCAATTAGAAGGAGGAGCAGATACAAAGTGACCTGAGATCTGTACGCACAAATCATTGGAGATGGCAGGTTGAGAAAGTCTTTTAAAAAGGCATTAGGATCCAATATGGTATAAATAGAGACATAGGGTGAAATCTTCCCAGCTTCTGAATGATGTAGGTTGTGGCAAGAATTTTTGAAAAACCAGGTTGAAAATCTGTAGAGGCCTTCTTGTACATCAAGACCAAAAAAGTCCAAACAAACATTAGACATCAAGTCAAGGTTCTTGCTGGTAAGTGGCAGGAGGCCTATTAGCATGGACTGTTGCTCAGTATCACCCTCAGTATTATTTATCATGACTCTTTAACATGCAGTTCACTGTTTCATTATTTCCACAAGATAGAAACCAAATGCCAAGAAACTCCTGGTATGAAGGTCAGAGCAGTTACCTGTGGCTCTGGCTCACTGTTTTTTTCCTCAAGACTCCCATCATGAACACCTAGCATGTAGGAGGATAATCTATGGTTGGATTCTTAGAACAGCTGGTGCTGGAGCCTACCAGGGAGAAGGTAATTCTGGATCTGGTGTTGTGCTACGAATCGGATTTGATCAGGAACCTCGAAGTGAAGGAGCCATTAGGAGGTAATGACCATAATACAATAAGCTTTAATCTGCAATTTGAAAGGGAGAAGGTACAATCGGAAGTGACAATATTTCAGTTGAATAAAGGGAACTATGGAGTTATGAGAGAGGAGCTGGCCAAAGTTCAATGGTGCAATACCTTAGCAGGGATGACAGCGGAGGAACAATGGCGGATATTTCTGGGTATAATGCAGAAGATGCAGGATCAGTTCACTCCAAAAAGGAAGAAAGATCCTAAGAGGAGGCAGGGGTGGCTGTGGCTGATGAGGGAAGTTAAGAAACATATAAAGTCAAAAGGGAAAAAGTATAACATAGCAAAGATGAGTGGGAAAGCGGAGGACTGGGAAGCTTTCAAAGAACAACAGAGGATAACTAAGAAGGAAATACGCAGAGGTACGAAGGTAAACTGGCCAAAAATATAAAGGAGGATAGTAAAAGCTTTTTTAGGTATGTGAAAGGAAAAAAAATGGTTAAAACTAAAATTGGGCCCTTGAAGACAGAAACGGGTGAATATATTACTTGGAACAAAGAAATGGCAGAAGATTTGAATTGGTACTTCAGATCTGTGTTCACTGGGGAAGACACAAACAATCTCCCAGAGATAATAGTGGCTGAAGGACCTGAACTGAAGGAATTTATATTTGCCAGGAAATGATGTTGGAGAGACTGTTAGGTCTGAAGGCTGATAAGTTCCCGGGACCTGATGGTCTACATACCAGGGTACTGAAGAAGATGGCTCTAGAAATCGTGAATGCATTGGTGATCATTTTCCAATGTTCTATAAATTCAGGATCAGCTCCTGTGAATTGGAGGGTGGCTAATGTTGTCCCACTTTTTAAGAAAGGAGGGAGAGAGAAAGCAGGGAATTATAGACCAGTTAGTCTGACCTCAGTGGTGGGAAAGATGCTGGAGTCAATTATAAAGGATGACATTACGACACATCTGGATAGCAGTAACAGGATAGGTCAGAGTCAGCATAGATTTATGAAGGGGAAATCATACTTGACTAACCTTCTGGAATTTTTTGAAGATGTAACTCTGAAGATGGACAAGGGAGATCCAGTGGATGTAGTGTACCTGGACTTTCAGAAAGCCTTTGATAAAGTCCCAAATTAGAGCACATGGTATTGGGGGCAAAATACTGACTTGGATTGAAAATTGGTTGGCTGACAGGAAACAAAGAGTAGTGATAAACGGCTCCCTTTTGGAATGGCAGGCGGTGACCAGTGGGGTACCGTAGGGATCAGTGCTGGGACCACAGCTTTTTACAATATACATTAATGATATAGATGATGGTATTAAAAGTAATATTAGCAAATTTGCTGAAGATACAAAGCTGGGTGGCAGGGTGAAATATGTGGAGGATGTTAGGAGATTACAGGGTGACCTGGAAGGTTAGGTGAGTGGTCAGATGCATGGCAGATGCAGATTAATGTGGATAAATGTGTGGTTATCCACTTTGGTGGCAAGAACAGGAAGGCAGATTACTGCTTAAATGGAGTCAAGTTCGGTAAAGGGGCAGTACAATAAGATCTAGGTGTTCTTTTACTTGAAGAAGGGCTTATGCCCGAAACGTCGATTCTCCTGCTCCTTGGATGCTGCCTGACCTGCTGCACTTTTCCAGCAATACATTTTGCAGTTCTTTTACATCAGTCAATGAAAGCAAGCATGCAGGTACAGCAGGCAGTGAAGAAAGCTAATAGCATGCTGGCCTTCATAACAAGAGGAATTGAGTATAGAAGCAAAGAGGTTCTTCTGCAGCTGTACAAAGCCCTGGTGAGACTGCACCTGGAAAATTGTGTGCAGTTTTGGTCTCCAAATTTGAGGAAAGACATTCTGGCTATTGAGGGAGTGCAGCGTAGGTTCACGAGGTCAATTCCCGGAATGGCGGGACTATCTTACGTTGAAAGATTGGAGCGACTGGGCTTGCATATCCTTGAGTTTAGAAGACTGAGAGGGGATCTGATTGAGACGTATAAGATTGTTAAAGGATTGGACACTCTGGAGGCAGGAAGCATGTTTCCACTGATGGATGAGTCCCGAACCAGAGGACACAGTTTAAAAATAAGGGGTCGGCCATTTAGAACAGAGTTGAGGAGAAACTTCTTCACCCAGAGAGTGGTGGGTGTGTGGAATGCTCTGGCCCAGAAGGCTGTGGAGGACAAGTCTCTGGATACTTTCAAGAAAGAGTTGGATAGAGCTCTTAAGGATAGTGGAATCAAGGGTTATGGGGATAAGGCAGGAACAGGATACTGATTGAGGATGATCAGCCATGATCATAACGAATGGTGGTGCTGGCTCGAAGGGCAGAATGGCCTACTCCTGCACCTATTGTCTATTGTCTATTGTCTATGGGCTGTTAGCACACACTTCCAACATAAATGGACATTGGCAGCCAGCTTGTACTATCCCCCCGCAACATTATGACACTCTGCAGCCATGTCCTACGATGCTTTGGGCTTCTTCGGTAGCAGCTTCGGCATCAAGATGGGTCTGGGTCCAGATTCCAATGGCCTGAGATTTCTTACGATGGCTTCTGCAGCATCCTCGGCGGGGCATGGTGAGCCCGGCCCTGCCTGGGATTCCTTGCGGCAGCTTCGCTGTCAGGTTTTCTCAATCTCAGGAGCCCTGGAGCTTTGAATTGAACTAAGGTGGACTTAGTCTTAATTTTTTCTTTCTCTTAAAATATATAATTTGTTATTAAAAAGTTGCCAAAATAGGGCAACTTAAACACGTCACTTTTTTTTGTAAAAGGTACAAGTGACAATAAGTTGCTATTCTATTCTATTCCAATCTCCAATCCACTTATAGTGCTCTTCAGTGCTACACTTCAGAATCTTTCATTGAAATAGTGCTGAAAGGACACATTGTGCACAGGGACACACACCCAGCTCATGAATCACAGGATTGATTGTTCATGCTCTTACAGATCACTCACGTTGTGCTGATTTCAATGCTCACTGCAAACCTACCTTGTCCTTCCTTTCCTTACTCCCTCAGCCAGATCCTTAAAGGCCCACAATATTGCTGTCTTATCATGCTGTTCAGTGTAAAAACAAAGCCAAGCAGTTTGTCATGTTTGTCAGCAGTCTTCAATCAAAGAGGAGGACATATTACTGGATAGCATGGTGGAAAGTCAATCTCAAACCTACAGTATATGCATCAGCCTATGTGCCAAACACACTGCATGTGGAGCAACAAATGGACAAATTTTAAAGGCGAAGGGAAGCTGCCCTTAGGTAAGTCAAGGAGAACTGCCATTCGTCAGGGAGTCCTTGTACAATGCTAATGTCTGCTCACAGTCAAAAGGCTTGGACACAGTCAATCACCTGCTTGGGGCAGTCGGGGTCAGGCATCATTACAGTCTGGGACTGGGCCATGGTCAGTTTTGCAGGTCTAGAACAAGCTGTCAGGGGATTCATATATCATTGATCAGGGTGCTGTACAGAGATTGGCCAGGGATCTGATCAGTCATCAATCAGGGCTATCTGTTTAAGTTGATTGGTGGGGGAAGGGATGTGCATTCAGTCCAGGGGTCAGTGGAATGAAAGTCAAAGTGGGATGGTATCAGGGTTTACTATGATAGGAACATGGAAAATAGGTGCAGAAGTAGGCCATTCGGCCCCTCGAGTCTGCACCACTATTCAACATAATCAAGGCTGATCATATATTCCCATTGCTGCTTTCTCTCCATACTCCTTGATCCCTTTAGCCACAAGGGCCATGTCCAGGGATATATCTAATGAACTGGCCCCAACAGCTCTTTGTGGTAGAGAATTCTGTAGGTTCCCAACTCTTTAAATGAAGACATTCTTCCTCATCTCGGTCCTGGATGGCTTACTCCTTATTCTTAGACTGTGACCCCTAGTTCTGGATGTCCCCAACACTGGGAACATTCTTCCTGCATCTGGCCTGACTAGCCCAATCAACATTTTACATGTCTATCTGAGATCACCCTTCATTTTTTATAAATGTCCGTGAGTACAAGCCCAGTCGATCCCGTCTTTCTTCATTTGAGAGTCCTGCCATCCCAGGAATCAAACTTGTGAAACTTCGCTGGACTCCCTCAACAACAAGAATGCCTTTCCTCAAACTAGGAGACCAAAAACTGCACACAATACTCAAGGTGTGGCCTCACCAAGGCTCTGTATAACTGCAGCAAGAAATCTTTATTCCTATACTCAAATCCTCTGGCTTTGAAGGCCAGCATGCCATTAGCTTTCCTCACCACCTACTGCACCTGCATGTCAACCGTTAGTGACTGTTCCACCATGACTTCCAAGTCTTGTTGCCTTTTCCTAAACTGCTACCATTCAGATAATAAACAGCCTTCCTGTTTTTGCAACCAAAGTAGGTAACCTCACACTTATCCACATTATATTCCTTTTGCCAAGTATTTGTCTGCTCAGCCAGTCTGTCCAAGCCACCATGGAGCTTCTTAGTATACTCCTCACAGCACACACTGTCACCCAGCTTAGTGTTGTCTGCAAATTTGGAGTTATTACATTTAATTCTTTCGTCCAAATCCTTAATATATATTATGAACAGCTGGAGTTCCATCACTGAACCCTGCAGTATCCACTCATCCCTGCCAGCCACTTTAAAAAGGATCCTTTTATTCCAACTCTCTGCTTCCTTGCTGCCAACCAGATCTCTATCCATGTCATTGCATTACCTCTGATACCATGAACTTTAATTTTGCTGACTAATCTCTTATGTGGAACCTTGTCAAAAGCCTTTTGAAAGTCCAAGTATACAATATCTACTGACTCACCCTTATCCACTCTATTGGTCACATCCTCAAAAGAAATCCAGAAGATTTGTCAAGCAATATTTCCCCTTAGTGAATTCATGCTGAGTTGGACAAATCCTGTCATTGCTTTCCAAATGCCCAGTTATTACATCCTTAATAATCAATTCCAACATTTTCCCCACCACCAATGTCAGGCGAACTGGCCTATAATTCCCTATTTTCTCTCTCCTTCCTTTTTTTAAATGGTAGGGTTATATTAGCTATCCTGCAATCCATTAGAACTGTTCCAGAGTTTACAGAACAGCAATGCATCAACTGTTTCTTTAAAACTCTGGGATACAGAGCATTGGGCTCTGGAGACTTATTGGGTTTTAATCCCATCAGTCTCCACTGTTTGTGATACATATGAGTGACTTGTATGAAAATGTAGTTGGGCGAGTTCGTAAGTTTTCAGATAACAAAAAGATTGGTGGAATTGTGGATAGTGTAGAAGATTGTCAAATAATACAGTGGAATATAGATCAGTAGAAAATGTAGGCAGAGAAATGGCAGGTGGAGTTTAATCCAGGTAATTGTGTGGTGCTGCACTTTGGGAGATCAAATGTTAATGAAAAGTATGCAGTTAATGCCAGGACACTGAGTACACTGATGCACAGAGGGATCTTGGGGTTCAAGTCCAAAGCTCCCTGAAAGTGGCCCTGCAGGTAGGTAGGGTGATAAGAAGACATATAGCATGCTTGCCTTTATTGTTTAGAGAATTGACACAAGACTCAGGATGTATGTTGCAGCTTCATAAGATCTCGGTTAGGTCACAGTTAGTGTTGCATTTGGCTTTAGAGTGGGTGCAGTAGAGGTTTAGCGGGATGCTGCCTGGATTAGAGGATATGAACTCTCAGGAGATGGTTGAAACACTTGGATTGTTTTCTGTGGAGTGCTGGAGGCTAAGAGGAGACTTGAGAGAAGTCTGCTGCCCGATCTGCTGTCCTTTTCCAGCACTGCACTCTCAACTACAAAAATTAGTTGTTTGGATAGACTTGACAGTGAGAATCTTTATTCCAGAATTGAAATGTCTAATACAGAGAGGCATGCATGTAATGTGAGATGGGAAGGTTCAAAAGAAGATGTGTAAATGACAAAAAGTAGATGGCCCAGCACCGATCCTTGTGGCACTCCACTGGTCACAGGCCTCCAGTCTGAAAAACAACCCTCCACCACCCCCCTCTGTCTTCTACCTTTGAGCCAGTTCTGTATCCAAATGGTTAGTTCTCCCTGTATTCCATGAGATGTAACCTTGCTAATCAGTCTCCCATGGGGAATCTTGTTGAACGCCTTACTGAAGTCCATATAGATCACATCTACCACTCTGCCCTTATCAATCTTCTTTGTTACTTCTTCAAAAAACTCAATCAAGCTTGTGAGATATAAATAGGAAGGGTTTGGAGGGATATGGGCCGGGTGCTGGCAGGTGGGGCTAGATTGGGTTGGGATGTCTGGTCGGCTTGGACGGGTTGGACCAAAGGGTCTGTTTCCATGCTGTACATCTCTATGACTCTATGATTCTAATTTTCCCAAAACCATTGCATGACTAATAAAGATTTCCTTCAGTTCCTCCTTCATGCTTGATCCTCTGTCTCCTTGCATATCCGGAAGATTATCTACGTACTCATTAGTGAAGTTAAATATCACACAACACCCAGGATATAGTCCAAAAGTTTATTTGGAAGCACTGCCTCTTCATCAGATGATTGTGGAGCAGGACCATAAGACACAGAATTTATAGCAAAAGGTTACAGTGTCATGCGGCTAAAATGTATTAAACAAACTGAGATTGTCTTTCATCTTTTAGAATGCTAGCCTTGGTTCATTAATATGTAAATTCTAAAAGATGAAAGACAATCTCAGTTTGCTTAATATATTTCAGCCACATGACACTAGCCTTTTGCTATAAATTCTGTGTCTTATGGTCCTGCTCCACAACTATCTGATGAAGGAGCTGCACTCTGAAAGCTAGTACTTTCAATTAAACCCATTGGACTATAACCCGATGTTATGTGATTTTTAACTTTGTCGAATACCGGCTCCTACAAATCATGATTACCTCCTTAGTGAAGACAGATCCAAAGTATTTGTTCAACTGGTCTGTGATCTTTTTGTTGTCCATTATGATTTCACCTGATTCTAAATGTAAGGGATCTATATTTGTCTTCACTCATCTTTTTACCTCCACATGTCTTTAGAAGCCTTTGCAGTCAGTTTTTCTATGTTTTCCACGTACGTACTCTTGTATTCTATCTTCCCCTTTTGAATTAAATCCTTTGTGCTTATCTGCTGAATTTTACATTTCTCCCAGTCCCCAGGTTTGTTGCTTGTTCTAGCCAATTTATATACCTCCTTTTTGGCTTTAACACTTTAATTGATTTCCCTTGTTCGTCATAGTTGAGCCATCTTCCCCATTTTAATTTACACCAGATAGGTTTGTACAATTGTTCAAGTTCACCCATGTGTTCTTCAATTGTTTAAATGTCTGCCATTGCCTCTTCACTGTCAACCCCTTCAGTATCATTGACCAGCTTATCCTAGCAATGCATGCCTCATACTATCAAAGTTTGTGTTGCTAATTAATCCTTTCTCATTGCACAATAATGAGTCTTGAATGACCTGCTGTCTAGTTTGTTCTTCAACATATTGGTCTAAGAAGCCATCCCTCATGCATTCCAAGAAAGCCTCCTCCATCGCATTCCTACCAGTTTAGTTAGTCAAATCAATATTCAGATTGAAGTCACCCACAATAACTGCTGTACCCTAGAGCATGCATCTCTAATTTCCTATTTGATTCCATCTCCAACCTTACAACTACTGTTTGGTGGTCTGTACACAACTCCCACTCATTTTTTTTATCTTTGATGCTCCATTCATACAAATTCCACATCGCCCAGGCCATTACCCTTCCTTACCATTGTGTTAATCTTTTCTTTAACCAGAAACACTACCTCATCTCCCTTTCCTTTCTGTCTATTTTTCTGGATGTTGAGTTCCCATCCTTGGTCACCCTAAAGTCAAGTCTCCGTGATCAAATTGCATCATATCCATTAATAACTATCTGTGTGATTAATTCATCCACCTTCTTTCAAATGCTCCTTGCATTGAGACACGGAGTCTTCAGGCTTGTTTCTTTTTTAATATTTACTGCCCTTTTAGAATTATGATGAAATATGGCCCTTTTTTGATTTTTGACTTTGATTCGTCTGCCTTCCACATTCACTTTTCCCAATTTCACTCCGACCTCCTGCATTGGTTCCCATCCCCTTGCCATATTAGTTTACCCAACAGTATGGGTGTGGAAATGAAGAATTTTAACACTTGGGATTTGAGGCAGTAACCTGAGATGCAGAGGGGAAATGGTCAGTGAAGAGGGGGTGGGATTTGACACATGGGGGTATACGATAATACATTGGAGGACATCAGATGCTGCAGGTTTTCTTGACAATCACCATCACAATGACATCACATCCTGAGCATTTGAACCCAGTACCATGGAAACTGTTATGATCCCTATATTCTTGATAACTTGCAAGGTTTCTACTGTGCTTGCAGGTCCAAATGACTTGCAAGAATGGTTAATGGAGAACAAGGGTCAGCCCCTGTGACCATTGTTGATGCAACCACCAAATGAAGAGGAGCAAAGATACAATACAGCTCATTATTGAATCAGGGATATTGTGGACCAGACAACAGACTTGCTGAAGATGCAGTTCCACTGTTTGGATCAAACATGGGGGTGGCCTTACAGAACAGTGCGGACAGATTGTGCCGCATAATCTAGTCTGCTGTGCTCTGCACATCTGGAACAGGAAAGAGGTGATGTCATGGAAGTTGATGAGCTGGAGTCTGAGAGCAGTTTTCAGAGAATGATGAGAACATTGAGCAGGATGAAAATCAGCTTCTTCATGATAGAATACAGCAGAGTCAACACAGGGCATTATAAGTCAGACAAGGCTTAATTGACACCCACTTCCAGTAGATGAGAGCTGGGTACAGTTATTATTCATTAACTGTTAAATTGTCAGTGCTTGAAAGGCAAGCAATCCACTTCCATTCTGAAAGACAAATGCAGCTTGTGATTGTTTGATTTATATTAGCTTTTGGTGTTAGTGAATAGAAGTGACTGCTTTGACAGCTTTCCCATATGTGACAGTTCCACGTTGAACAATAATAGGATGCTAGCCTACACTGGCCATTCGAAAAAGATTAGCAGTGACATAGAGAGGGTTGTATGATAGGATGTGGCTAAGGACAGTTAAGCTGTGTGGTATGTTGCGTAAGCATCAATGGGTATAGGAAGGTATAGTTGTGTGTGCAAGGAAGCAATGTTTTCTCTAAACTGCAGTCACTGTGTGGGTTTGTGCAGTCGCTCAGCATTCCGATACTGTACCAACACATTCACGTCCAGTTTCTCCAGATGCTGCTGCACAAGGATATTGGAGCTCTACACAGCAGAGAAATTGGAGAGAACGTAGAATGGAATTGTCAGCTGTGCTACCTATTGCATTGGTTTGTTGATACTGTCCCATTATGTTCATGGCGAAGAGCAATCCCAGCCTCCTACCTCAACTTGACCAAATGCATGCCTGGTCTCAAAGATGATGTCAACACGTGCGATCCAGAGAGATCCTATTTGCAGCAATTACTTCTGGCGACAGCAAAGGGGAGAATTGACCCAGCATCAGATGAGTAGGTTACCACAAAACATGGTGTGAAATTTATAAGGTGAGTTTGGAACAATCACATGAAAAACTCACTCGGCTTCATGGAGAGAATTTCTTCAAGAAATTTGACTTAAATAACACTTAGCCAATTTCCCAAAAGTTAACCCAAGTATTCAAAAGCAGGAACATTTTGATGTATATTTATAAACACTGGTTTTACTTCAAGTGCAATATTGCACTCCAACCTGAACGCTGTGCTTTCAGAAGTATGTGAAGATTTCCAAAAAGGTGCAAAGAAGGTTTATGAGAATACTCACAGATCATAAAGTTTATAAGGATTGGAGAATCTAGGATTGTTATTGTTAACAAAGTCTGTGAGGTGAGTTCTACCGCTGTTATAATGAGGAGTCTAAACAAAGCAGATAGGGAAGAATTGTTCCTGTTGGTGGAAGAGTTAAGAATCAGACAACATCAATTGTTTTGTCAGAAGCAGCAATAATGACATGAGGAAAATATTTTATCATGCAGCAGCTAGTTAAAATCTGGATTAGTAGATCTAGGTTTGACTGTAACTTTCAAAAGCAATTTGCTACCATCAAGTCACTTTTCCTCTTAAGGGGATAGCAACTCACCTCCAAGTGCCGCTGTACAATTAAATAGTCAACAGCTCTTCAGTTTCAGCAACACCACGGGGGCAGAGTGGTGAAGTGGGGATAGGTGAAGACAGGCAGAGGGTACAACCTGGCTGGTCAATGGGAAAAATGAATCTAGTTGGTGGCAGGAAGGAGCAGGAGGAGGGGAAGGGGCTGGGAAGGGAGTCGGGCGATCAGATGAGAGGTTATTTGAAATTGGAACATTCAATATTAAGTCTTCTGGACTGTAGGCTGCCCAGACAGAAGATGTTGTTCCTCCAATTTGTGGTGTGGTTCATTGTGGAAATGGAGAAGGCCAAAGATGGCCATTTCGGAAAGGGGGTGTGAAGGGGAATTAAAATAGGTGGTGACTGGGGCACAGCGACTCATTCCCCAAGTTTACATTCGGTCTCCCTGCTGTAGAGAAGACTACATTGGGAGCACCTGGTGCAGCAAATTAGGTTGGAAGAGATGTAGGTAAACCTTTGTCTCACCTGGAAGGACTGTTTGAGGCCCTGGATGAAAGTGAGGGGTGGGGGGGGGGGGGGGAAATGTCGGCGTGGTTTGTTTCTTTTCCAGTTGCTAGGGAAGGTGTCTGGGGGTTCAGAGGGCGGGGTGCATTGGTGGAGAGAGTGGCGCAAACCAAGGACTGTCAAAGTGAATGGTCCTTGTTGAAGGCAGAGAGGGGTGGAGAGGGGAAGATGTTCTTGGTTCAGGGGTCTAGTTGGAGTTGGCGGAAGTGTTTAAGGATGCAGGATGGACTCTGTCTTTATTGTGTCGGGGAGCATTAGAGCAGTGGAACAGGGAATGGAAGTGGTGCCAGCAGAGGGATGACTGGATGGCAGAGGGAGGAAGAGCACGTTATTCAAAATTGGTAGACATCTGGAATGCTTGTGAGTGAAATGTTTCCTCAACCGACCAGATGCAGCAGAGGCAGAGGAATTGGGAGAATGGGATGGAGTTCTTGCAGGATACTGGATGGGAGGAGGTGTAGTCTAGGTACTTATGGGAGTCTGTGGATTTGTCGTAAACATCTAATTGTCACCAGAGATAAAAATGGAGAGATCAAGAAAGGGAGGGAGGTGTCTCACATGTACCAAGTGAATTTGAGTGTGGGATGGAAGTTGTGGGCAAAGTCAGTAAACTGCTCCAGTTCACCTGGGTGTAGGACACTGCACCAATGCAGTCATTGATGTAACAGCAGAAGAGTTGGGACACAGTGACTTTGTAGGTAGGAAGAGGGACTGTTCAGCATAGCCGACAAAGAGGCAGGCATAGCTAGGGCCCATCCAGGTGCACATGCCCATGGCTCCTGGATTTGGAGGAAATGGGAGGAGTTAAAGGAAAGATTATTGAGGGTGAGGACCAGGTTGGCAAGGCAGAGGTGGGTATTGGTCGTGGGGACTGGATGGGTCTGTTGGAGAGGAAGAGGCGGAGGGCCTGGAGGCCATCCTTGTGGGTTAAGGATGTGTATAAGGACTGCACATCCTTGGTGAAGATAAACTGCTAGGGGCCAGGGAACTGGAAGTTACTGAAGAGACAGAGGGTGTGGTTGGTTTCATGGATATAGGTGAGAAGTGCCTGAACTAAGTGGGAGAGGATGAAGTCAAGGTAAGACAAGATGAGTTTGGTGGGGCAGGAGCACGCCAAGATGATGGGTCAGGGGTTGGGCTTGTGGATCTTGGGGAGCATGTAGAACGGGACAATGTGGGGCTGGGGGACTATGAGTTTGGAAGCAGTGGAGGGGAGGTCACTGGAGTCAATGAGGGCATGGAGAGTGCAAATGATTTTTGGCCTGATGGGTCGCAGTGTGGTTGTGGGCAACGGGGAGGTAGGGTGCGATATCGGCAAGTTAGCATTCGGCCTCTGCGATATAGAAGTCCATTCATGAGACCACCACTGCCCCGCTTTTGTTAGTGGGTTTGATGGTGGGTTTGATGGAATTGTTGCGGAGCAAATGGAGTGCTGCACATTCAGCTGGGGTGAGGTTGGAGTGGGTGAGGGGGGTGATAGAGAAATTGAGGTGACTGATGTCACATCGGAAGTCTGCAATGAAGAAGTCTAGGGTGGATACAAGGATGGCTGGGGGGGCGGGGGGGGGGGGGGGGGTTGCGGTGACCAAATGGAGGAGGAAAGTAGAAGGCGGGAGAAAGGTTCCTTAGAGGGAAGTTGGGAAGTTTTGTCGAAGAAGAAGGCGCAGAGGCAGAGGCAGCAGAAGAAGAGCTCCACGTCATGGCGGATCTGGAATTCATTGAGGTGGGGACGGAGGATCACGAACATGAGCCCTTTCCTGAGGACAGACCATTTAGCCTCAGAGAGTTTGAGGTCAGGGGGATAGTGAATATGTGGCAAGGCTCAGGGGTGGGTTTTGGGGAGGTCCCACGGTGGCTGATGATTGAGTGGGGCTGCAGTCTCTGAGCAAGAGAACCATCCTCCACTTTCTTCATTACTTGTGAGATGCTTTGGTGGTAAGGGGACAATGGACAAGCTGGCCTCTGCTTGCCTCACCATTTTACAGAATTCTCACTTCTTGGCATGTCCCTGGAGTACAGGAAGTATTGACTTTGTCAATGAGGTATTCTATACCTTTATTCATCAGGAAAAGATTAAAACAATGCGTGAAAACATGTTGTTTTCACAGAAGGCTTTATCTTATAACTATCTTGATAAAATATGTTGAATACAATACAGCAGTGATACAGCAACAATACAACTATATCAAAAGTATTCTATCTGGATATCCTAATATACGAAAGTTTTATTCTAGTTTCAGCTAATTTAATTTCCAATATATTTTGAATAAACAATTAAATTTGACAATACTCATCTAGTTACACATCATATATTCTCGCATCATAGATTCCCTACAGTGCAGAGAGAGCATCCAAAAAGCATCCCATCCAGACCCAGCTCCCTACCCAGTCCCTATAGCTCAGCATTTACTATGGCTAATCCACTAGCCTGCACATCTTTGGACAGCGGGATGATACCGGAGCACTCAAAGGAAACCCACACAGACAGGGTGTGAACATGTAAACTCCTGAAGCCTTCAAGAAGCCATATATAAAGTTTTGAAGAAAACTGACTGATTACTTGACTGTCAACTTCTGAATTGTTCACATGCTTATGGTCCATTCTAATTTTCTGGGAATAAGTTTATTGTTGAAGAGTCAGAGTTAAGTATTTTGCAGGAAAGGATAAGTTTTAGAGCTTTGCGAAACCACGGATAAAAGAAAGCATAAAGAATAGGGTTAAAAGCGGAATTAATAAAACCTAACCACAAAGTAGCAGAGAATAAAACTCTCGATGTGCTGTAATTAATATGTGGATCAACAGCAATTGTCATACAATAAGGTAACCAGCAGATTATATAGACTCCTATTACTATGCCCAGTTTCATGGCAGCCTTGTGTTCCTTGACTGGGTTATTATTTTCCTCTTTAGACTGGGCTTTCCTTGACATGTTTCTAATGACTCGAGCGTGCCTTCTTGCTATAATAAAGATTTTAATGTAAATACCAAAAATGATTACAGTGGGGCAAAGAAATCCAATGAATGGGTTCAAATGCCCCCACAGCTTATTAAATACAAGTACACAGCTACCATGACACGAAACTGTCCTAATATAATCCTCTATTCCCTTCCTAATTATTTTTGAACAAACTAAACCAAATCCATAAATAATAGAAAACACCCAAATAAATATAATAATTGTGATGATTACAGGTACTGTGATTTTTGTAGTGTAGTGCAAAGGATCACACACCGCAAAGTAACGAACAACTGCAATAAAGCCCAAATGATAGACTGACGCTATTGTCAGTGTCACAGATAAACTTATATGAATGTCACACAAAATATTCCCTATATACCAACATGTTTCAATAGAATAAATCATGGAGTTTGGTAAAACAACCAATCCCAGCAGAAGGTCGGTCACAGCTAAAGAAAGAACAAGGTAATAAGTAGGAGTATGGAGTTGTTTGAAATGGGAGATTGAAATAATCACAAATAAATTACCAAGAACAGTGATTAAAATCAAACTTAAGGAACAAACATAAAGTATTGCTCGGTTTGTTGTGGACCTTGCCATTTTTGGACAAGATGTGTTACTAAAGTCGAAGCACAGTTCTAGATGCTCTGTCATCACTGGATACGATGAGTTCATTTTCTGCTCCATTCCTCAGAACATCCTAAAAAACACAGATTGACAGTTCATAAAATATTTGCTGAAAGTAATTTTAGAGGCAATGTTCTTCTTAATCTATTGATTATTTGGGAAAACAAGTTTCAATGTCCTATAACATCATTGTGTCAACCTGATGAACATAACAGGAAAATTGTCTCAATGACATTTGCCAATAGCTTTGTGATTATCATTGAATAAAACTGGCAAAACTTTGATTTACAATTAAGTGTGCACTTACAGTACAACACAGATGTTAATGTTGAGTCCATTGAGAACTCATTATTTATATCCTTGGAAGAGCTTTGACTCCAGCATATTAGAACAGATAGGTCTTAATCTTTATGATTTTTAACTTAGAGAACAATATATAATGCATTTACCATCTATTTAGTAGTCCTGTATTCAATCTGTCTGAACGCTGAAGACTTCTTGCTCCAAATACATTTGGTCTGAATAATCCAATTTATTTTACCTCATGTTTAAAACACCAATTGATCATTTTTTATCAGGAAGCAATCATGTAAAGCTTGGTAATGTTTCAATGTAAAGCATTAGAAATACTTAAAATGATTTCCAAATATTAAAATTCAATTATAATTAATGTACAATAAATATTATAAGTTTAAATGTCATATTCTTTACCGTAGATATATCACATCTTTGATGAATGTTGCTAGAATCTGGAAACTGATTTCTGATGTTAGTCCAACATAGAATGAGATATCTAAATCTTCATTTTGCAGATTCTGAATTTTATAATTCTGCAGAAACAGCCTCTGAGACAATCTGAGACACTCCCACACGTTTATGTAGAAATTGAAGTACTGAGTTTACTGACGTAGAAAAGTACAGCCAATGTGACACTTGTTTACAATGCCTCAGTGAAGAGATTGCCTGGTTTTAAGGGTGTGTTCTATGATTAATATGCAGCAAGTTTTGGCACACTGGCTAAACAGTGGTGTGGGAGCAGAAGTAGACTATTCAGCCCAAGTCTGCTCTGTTATTCATTGAGATCATGGACAATTTGCTAACCAGCAACTCCACTTTGCTATCTTCTCCCTGTAGCCCTTAGTTTCCTGGCTCATTAAAAATCTATCTCAGCTTTAAATACAGTTAACACCCAGTCTCAACAGTCCCTGCAGTAGAGGATTCCACAAAATCACTTCACTCTGAGAGAATAAATTCCTCATCGCTGTTTTAAATGTATGACCCCTTATTATGAGGTTATGACCTTTGGCCCTAGACTCTCCCACTCTCAGCATCTACTTTGTCAAGTCCCTGAAGGTTCTTGTATGTTTCAATAAGATCACCTGTCATTCTTCCGATCAAATTTATACATCTGTAGAATATTTTTCAGAGATTTTAACTATTAATTGTGAAGTAACATTAATATCATCACGACCACGTACCGTTCAATGTCTGTTTCAATGAGCTGAAACTCTCTGAGCTTTCTGGAATCTAAGATGGATTATTTCTTGAAAAGGAACTTAAAATTTGGACCATAAATCAGATTGCACACTTTCTTAAATGTGTTCCTAATTTCAGTGGAAGTGGATATGAGCCAAAGATGCACTCATTTCAAAAGTGGTGGATGCATGCAAATATTAGCAAAATAAGGTGAAAATTCGTCAACAAAGAAATGTCAACAAGTAAACCCAAAACAAAACTGAAACCTGTGAGAAAGAGAAGTTACCAAACAGGATTTGCCTAACGGAAATTTCACAGGCTTTATCTGTTCACAAACTTCCGATGTAAAGTAAGCTTTTTACTCAAATATTCAACAAAGAAAGGATACTGCAAACGTTTTTCTTCCACACGTCCACTTTGGTATACTTACAATGGAGCGCATTATAACTATCCTCAGACATGTCTTTATAGAGGAAAATAGATCAGGAACAAAAGAAAAAGAAAATGACAGACATTCAGGATAAGGCTAACATAAAAGAAATGGTCAATAGGAGTAATTAGTATGTGCTTAAAAAGTACATTGTTCCTTCAATAATGCCTCAGAATTGCCATCTTAAAGAGTCAGTAGTCATAGAGTCATAGTTATAGAGATGTACAGCAGTTACAAACCCTTCAGTCCAACCCATCCATGCCAATCAGGTATCCCAACCCAATCTAGTCCCATCTGCCAGCACCCGGACCGCATCCCTCCAAACCCTTCCTCTTCATATACCCATTCAGATGCCTTTTAAATGCTGCAATTGTACCAGCCTCCACCACTTCCTCTGGCAGCTCATTCCATACACGCACCACCCTCTGCGTGAAAAAGTTGCCCCTTAGGTCTCTATTATATCTTTCCCCTCTCACCCTAAATCTATGCCCTCTAGTTCTGGACTCCTCCACCCCAGGGAAAAGGCCTTGCCTAAATGTCACACAACACTATGTTATAGTCCAGCAGGTTTAATTGGAAGCACACTAGCTTTCGGAGCGCCGCTCCTTCATCAGGTGGTTGTGGAGGCCACAATTATAAGGCACAGAATTTATAGCAAAAATTTACAGTGAGTAGGGAGACCCTGGAGTGAAAATAGAAAATTGCTTCATTGAGAGTCATTGCTTGTTTTTGGTTCAACATAATCAAGGATTAATTTTAACTTAGAATACCCATAGATTAAAAGTTTTGAGCATGTCAGAGGAGTCCTCACGGGCGTCAAAAGAAAATATAGCTTATTTCCTGCATTGTGTTGCCAGAGGCTGCTCTCTCATTAGAGAGAGGTGACCAGTGGTGATTTAACCTGAGGGTCACGAGACCTCAGACAAGGGAAGAGAGGCTGAGAAGGAGACTCCTTCATAGTAACCTCAAACTAGTGATGGGAACTGAACCCATACAGTTGGCATCATACTGCTCTGTAAACCAACAATCCAGCCAACCAATTCCCAGCTTATTTCCTAGAAAAAATATAAAACAATTCAGGGAAAGCATAGCTACATCAGTTATAAAGTGATGTTGTGTCTCTTCCAGAATAGGAGTGTTGAGTAGAAATCTGCAAGTTACTAAAAGCTGAGGAAGTCTAGGTCTCAGCTTTGTGAGTGATCATGTAAAAAACTTTCATAGCTCACAGAAAAGAACTTGAGAGAATCAGCTAATTTTAAGTTAACAAACTGACAGAGATGAATAATTTCTCCAGATTTGAATCTCCATGGCAGATAGTATTGGGAAATGAGATGACACTTTGTTTTGTTGTGTATTTTAAGATCTTTCAAGCTGAGTTCTATGTCCAGATAACTTACTTTGTTTATTTTCTTCTTGTTTCCATTTTTATGTATATTATGTATCTTTTGTGGCTTCATGACTGAGCTAAATTGCAAAGTAAGGCAGGGGAATTGTGAAACCCGGAGCTCTGGCTGAGGGGCAAAGTGTAAAAGCAAGGCAAGACATAACAAGGCTGAAATTCTATGAGCATCCAGATAGGCTCGTTTGAGTATAATGATAGCAACTGAGCAATTATAAGATGCAGTCAGATTAAATCCGTGAGTTGGACGTCTGTCCATGTGCACGAAGTGTCCTTGTACAGTATTACAATGATAGTTGTTGGTGTACCCTGAGGTACAGCATAGCCTTGCAGCAGCATGGTTCAACTAGACTGGTTTTGTGCCATGATTATTTAAAGAGGGTGACAAGTATCCAATGCCAAGGTCCATGGACATCGGCTGCCCATGGATCGTGTTCTGAGGTTTGGTGTCAGGTGTCCAGGATAGAGGTCTGGAAGTGGAAGCGATGAGCTGGAGATGCCAAGCACCTGCTCAAACTTTCATGTGGAAAATTCTCAGCATCGAGTTTCCTTGTGGTAAGAGGTAGGATGGGAAGCTATACCTTGCAAAAATCCCATGGAATTCTGTTGGAAAATGCAATCAGCTGCACCCGATGTCAATAAAGGCTTGGATGGACTTTTCATGTGAATCTCCCAGTTCTGTCATTCAGGCTCAAATAGGATTCCTCCCATAGGCAAAAAAAAAGTTCAGATCAGGTTCACATTTGGATGCGATGAATGTCAAAACTGGCAATTCTACCCAAAGTGAAAATTCTATCCCTGCATCTTTAACTAAGCTTTTGGACAACTGTCTTGGTTATTTTTATTTTGTTGAATATCAAATTTTGTTTGATAATGTCATTAAGAGTTTCATTGAAACATTTTACTGTGCTACTAGTATTCCGTAGTTGTGGGGAAAATCACCAGTCTCGGAGTCAGAATCAACGACAGAATTTATTGTACAAAGAAACCGGAGCTCCAGGGAGAGAGAGATGTTCATCAGTACGGCTGTCAGCTGTGAGCCTCCTCTCACTATGGGAGCACATGTCATAATATTTTATACATTTCGTGGTACAATAGTTCAACTACCCAGTCTTTGTTTATACAGCCTGGTATATTTACAAAAAACATTACAAAATCATTGTCAGTTTCAGTGGTCATGATCGTTCTTCCTGAGAAGGAAGATCGTTTTCCATTACTGAAGATCTGAAGTATTAACATTTGTACTCAGGCAGTGTCAGGTAGTTAGCATTTCTGTTGAAGGTGGTGGCTGGACTCAGACACTTCGGTGGGCAGTAGACGTTACTGATGTGTAATCTCTTCCCCACCTGCCTTAAACTAATCATCTATACTCTGTGTCTACTGTGCTGGTATCCTCTAGCCTCAGGCAATATCTGTGTGGGCTTTGCTGTATTTTTCCACGTAATGGCTCAGTGGCCATCTTGTGTGCTAAATTACCAAATTATGGCTCAGTGCCATCTTGTGTTTGTGTGCCATGTGTCAGCATGCCCTATGCCAACTCCCACTTCACCATAAATAGAAATTGTTGCTTTTGGACTCATAATCCATCAGTCTACACTACTAATCAAGAAAAGTGAGTACAAATCCTGTCTGACAATAAAATTCAGTTTAAAAATCTGGAAATAGAATGCTGTTATGTTCCAACATAAATGTTTTATTTGTGCATTTACATTAAAATCTGATCATCACAAGAAGGACTAAATAATGGAACAAGCTGATAAGTGGCTTCGTGTAAAATTAATAGAGTCACTTGCACCAATCCAGCGAATAGCCTGGACTAAGACACTTCAGAATGTGCTAAGTTTGTGTTTAAGGCAGATCAGAAAATTGTAATAGCTCTATACAATGTAGATCAGAAAATATTAATCACATTAATTGTTGCAAATTTATGTAACAGATTTCTTGTTACATCAAATTAAATGGCAAAGTATTACAGAGAATAAAACATGAGAATCATTTTGATTGACATAAAATAGTTTTAAATTTTATGTGGATGTGTTACTGATTTCATGTAGATCAATCACAGAAAATGAAGTGGGTGGAGTTTTGATCCTTAGCACTAATTCTCGAGCTCTATACCTGCAAAGCACAGTATTATGTTTTTCTTTAAGTTAAATGAGATTGTGCTTCAGTTTTGTGTTATGTTTGGATATTGACTTAACCACACCACAAGGAAATATTGAGTCACATGAATTATATATCTGGATATCACATGGTGGATTGGATCAACAACACCAGGTTGCACAATCCAGCATTTATTTGGGTTATCTCACAATCAATACTTGGATCCAGTGTTAAAACACTAATAAGATGTTTTAGAATATTCACTGTATGTGCTAAATATCAAGTACATGATAATACTAAAGTCATGTGGTTTAAAAAGCACATGACAGAGATCCTATGCTAGCGCTTGTTTACTTTTATTTTTATGATGTTGTCAATAAATTTTCATTTAGATTGTGTTTGACTATTTGTTTCTTCAAGTGGCATTTGGCCTTTAAATCACTTCAAAACCAAATGACAAATTTTCCTTATACTCAGGAGCAGTGTCAGAAGACTGGAGAATTCCAAACACTTTGTCTTTTTCAAAAATGGATGTAAGGAAAAGTCCTGCATTTATAAATCAGTCAGTGTTACTTTGGTGGTGGGGAAACTTCTAGAAATAATATTTTGAAGTAGAACAAATTGTCACCTGGACAATTGTAGGTTAATTAAGGGGAGCCAGCATGGATTTCTTAAGGGAAAATCATATCTAACCAACTCAACAGAGTTCTTTGAATATGCAAAAGAGAGAATTGATGAGGGTAAGGTGGTATAAATGGTTTTCCGAAAGGCTATGACACAATACCGCATGATTGTCCTGTGAGCAAAGTTAGAGCTCATAGAATAAATGTCCCAGTCATAAAATGTTTTCAAAATTGGATGAATGATAGGAACCAGAGAGTAATGGCTCATGATTATTTTGTGAGCGGGAGGAAACTTCGTAGTGATGCTCCCCACAAAATTCAAAGCTTTTTCTAATATATATATAAAATGTTGATGTATGGGGACAATTTCAGAGTTTGTGGACTATAAAAAATTTTGAAGCATTGTAAAGTAATTGTGTGGAGTATGTAACAGAACTTCAAAGGATTTTGACAAGTTGGTGGCGTGGGTGAATAGGTGGCAGATGAAGTGCAATTTGGAGAATTGTGAGGTGATACATTCTGGTATAAAAAAGACAGAATAAAAAGGATACAATTCTAAGTGAAGTACAGAAGCAGAGGAACCTGGGATATATAGGTGAATAAAACATTAAAAGCACAAGGACAGTGGAGGATTGAGGTTAATAGAGCATTTTGTATCCTTGGCTTCATTAATAGAGGCACTAAGTACAAGAGCAAGGATGTTATGCTGAACTTATTTAAGGCATTAGTTAGAGCTCAGCTAGACAGTAATAGAGTCTGAGCGTGAAGGATTCAAATACACTAGAAATGATAACAAAAACATTGACAAGATTGGTTACGAGGATGAGAAAGCTCTTCAATGAAGATGGATTGGATAAATAGGGACTATTTTCCTTGGAGAAAAGACACTCAGAAGAGACCTGATGGAAGTTTTTAAGATCGCGAGAGGTCTCAACAGAGTACAGTACTTAGGAGAAACTGTTTCAGCTTGTAGGAAGATCAAGAACCAGAGGGCAGAGAGTTAGTGTTTTGGAAAAGAAGCAAACATGAGGTAAGAAGAAACATTTTCACATATTGTGTGGTTCAGGTCTAGAATGCACTGCCTGGAAATGTCTATAATGCTGGTTCAATTGAGGGTATTAGGTGATTATTTAAATGAGAACAATGTGCAGATTTACAAGGAAAAGGTAGGAGATTGGCATTAAGTCAAACTGCCCAGACAGCCTGTGCAGACACAATGATCTGAATGATTTCCTTCTATACCATAAGAATTCAGTGATTCTGTGATATATCTTGTTTCAGTACTTCAGTACCTACACCAAGGCTGGATCTTTATGAGGACAAAGTGCACACACCAATGCTGGATCTGATAAAATCCTGCACTTCTAGAAGTGTTGTCTTTTGGTTAAGACGCCTAACTGAGGGCCCATTTGCCTCTGGTACGTGTAAAAGATCTCATCAGTATGTTGACAAATTCCATGGAAGTTATCTTTTCCCTTTGCCAATATTTATTCCTCAACGGACATTAAACAGGGGTGGTCAGTATCACATTGCGGAGTTGTACAAAACTGGTTGCTGCATGTCTTGTATTGCAATTCAAAAACACTTCATCAATTAAGTTTCGAAGCCGATTATTGTGAAAAGCCCTGCCTAAGTGTAGGTATTTCTTTGACTCCAATTGTGGCCGGGGTAAGGAAGACATATTGCTGCCTTTTCGTTGCAAAGAAAGCACGTATCTGACAGCATTTTAACAACTGGGAATCCCCTGCTCCAGCTGCCAACCTCAGCAGTGACAACCTGGGCACGCGCCAGGCGGCCAGGTATGAGAGGCCTTGGGGGGGCGGGGCCAGCACGAGGGCAGCGTCAGGAGGCGTCTCGTCATTGGGATCCGAGGGTCAAGGGGCGGGGCTGACTCTGGGTCAGAGGTCCAGACGGTGCAGACAAGGCGGAGTCGGGTTTGAGTGTCCGCCCCGGAGCAGGTAGGATTCCGCCACCGAGTGTACAGTTCGCTGCCGGTGCTAGGCCAGGCCCTCGAGTCCGGTGGGGTGGGGGGGGGAAAGGAGGGAATCCGCCTGGAGCTGTGGCCGGGCCTCGACAGCGGCCGGCCCCTCCCCGTGTTTCTGCCGATCGCCCCTTTCCCTGGGTCCGGAGAGATCAGCTCCTTCTTTCCCCAGTCCCGCTTCCCTCACCCTGTAACTTGGACGCAGCTGTTTCCGAGGAAGGGGTAACCGAGCCAGGGAAATCTCTTGAAGGATATTCTTATGGAGGAACCGATCCTCACCGACAAGAATAATCCATCGGACAGTCCCGGGCTTGGTTTCCCCCTCTGCGGGTGAATTAACTGAGCCTCACCCTGGGTGGCGGTAAGAGATTTCTCAATTATTCAGATTTCTCTCCGTGTTCGGCAGCTCTGTCTTTCCGTGTGACCGCAAGGCTGAGATTTCAGCTTGTTTATTCCAACACGCAACCAAGAACGGCTTGGGCTTTCGAAACCCTCCCATTTGACAGCTGCTGTCAAGCTCGCCTGTGACGGTGGTTTATTTAGCAAAGAATTGTAAGTGACAGGTGTACGAGGAAAAAGCAAAATCTCCTATTAGTTGTCGGACTGAGTGGTATTTTTCAGGCGTACGAGACAGAAGGATTTGGGTTTAAAGTGCCATCCCGGAATTTGAACACAAAACACAAGATTAAAACTCGACTGCAATACTGAGGAGGCGCTGTCTGCCCTGTTGGTTTGGCCCTAAAACAAATTCCATGGCATTATTCTAATATTAAAAATCGCACAAAACCTGGTTATACTCAAACCTGGTGTTATGTGATTTTTAACTTTGTCCACCCCAATCCAACAACATCACATCATGACCATTCTGAAGAGCAGGGCAAAAGTGAGGACTGCAGATGCTGGAGATTAGAGTTGAGAGTGTGGTGTTGGAAAAGCACAGCCGGTCAGGCAGAATCTGAGGAGCAGGAGAATTGATATTTCAGGCATAAGCACTTCATCAGGAATGAGACTGTGAGTCCAGGGTGTGATGAAATAAATGGGAGGGGAGTGTGGTGTGGTGTGGTTGGATGGAAGGTAGCTGAGAGTGCAATAGGTAGATGTAGGTGGGGGTGATGGTGATAGGTCAGAGAGGAGGGTGGAGCGAATAGGTGAGGGTGTTGCCAAGTTGGAAGGTTGGACCTGGGATAAGGTGGGGGAGGGGAAATGAGGAAACTGATGAAATCCACATTGATGCCATGGGGTTGGAGGGTCCCGAGGTGGGAGATGAGGCTTTTCCACCATTTGTAAGTGGTGGAAATGGCGAAGGTTATCCCTAATATCCAGGTTAATATGCCTCTCAATGAACATCCCAAAACCAGATTGAATGCTTTTTATTATGTAACTGTTTGTCACATCTTTGTGCAAATTGTTTTCCTACATTATAAGAGTGATTACAGTTCAAAAATACTTGATTTACTGTAAACTCTTATTTAGATTGACTTAAAATTGTGAACAGTACTGTACAAATGCATTCAAATCCTCTTTCTTTGGGGCGAAGAAGAATATTATGAAAATACATGATTTTCTCTTGGGGCTTGACAGTGAAGGAGCAGAGGAGGAGCAATGTGGGGAAAAAAGTGGGAGAGTATTATCTTGTGTTTCTGTTGTCACAGGGTCATAGAGATGTACAATATAGAAACAGACCCTTCAATCCAACTCATCCATGCTGACCTGATATCCCAACCCAATCTAGTTCCACTTGCAAGCACCCGGCCCATGTCTGTCCAACCCTTCCTATTCATCCAGATGGCTTTTAAATGTTGCAATTGTACCAGCCTCCACCACTTCCTCAGGCAGCTCATTCTGTACATGTATTACCCTCTGCATGAAAGGTTGCCCCTTGGTTTTTTTTACATCTTTCCCCTCACACCCTAAACCTATGCCCTCTAGTTCTGGACTCCCCCACCCCAGGGAAAAGGCTTTGTCTATTTATCCTATTCATGCCCCTCATGATTTTATAAACCTCTATAAGGTCACCCCTCAGCCTCCGACACTCCAGGGAAAACAGCCCCAGCCTATTCAACCTCTCACTTTCGCTCAAATCCTCCAACCCTGGCAACATCCTTGGAAATCATTTCTGAACCCTTTCAAGTTTCACAATATCCTTCCGATAGCAGGTAGACCAGAATTACACACAGTAATCCAAAAGTGGCCTAACCAAAGTCCTGTACAGCTACAACATGACCTCCTAACTCCTATACTCAATACTCTGACTAATAAATGAAAGCATACTAGGTGCCTTCTTCACTATCCTATCTATCTGTTGTGTTAGATTATGGGTAGTAACTAGCACTTTTAAACTTGTATTTCTACTGAGTTGTCAGTAGGCAGAATTGAGTTGTAAGGTTGACTGCCTGGTGTGAAAACACAGGTCTGAATTATCAGTGAAGCTCATGTGTAATGTACTGAAATTCTTGATTAGGTTACAACATTGTTGCCTGTTCCTTATGTTAAACCTTTTTTCTTTAGATTTATTTCTCTTTATACAGTATTTGCAGGAACAAAAAATGAGCTGCTTATTTTTAATAACAGATACATAAACATTGAAACTTCAGTGCTGGAAGTTACAGTTTTTTTCATTATATTTCCTGTGACCTGTGGTTAGTAAACTTTATTTTGTGTTTGGCAGTATTATATAATGTTTATAAAAATTATTGTCATGAGGACTTGTGGATTATACATGTCAAGTATAGTTTCTTTATGATCCTTCTGCAGACTCACTGAAATCGATATCCCTGGCATGGTTCTTTAACATTCTTCAATTGTGTCTATGTTCTGTACACAATCATGGAAAACTTCAATTTCCCCTACTTTTAAAGTATAATGTCATTTCATTTGGCAGCGTATTAAGTATTGGAAATTCGTTTGTATACATTTTCTATTCTTAAAATAAATACTTTGCTATAATTTAAGGTAACTTCATATGGCATTCTTAAATTGGCAGGTTATAAGAATCATATAAAAGCTAATTGCACAAAATATGAGCTCACAGTATTGGTACTGTATCAGCATGGACCTAAGATTAGTGATCACAAGGAAGGCAAAGTCAAGATTAATCAGCTTTTTTCAGGTTGGAAAGGTATAACTCGTGGAGTGCCACAAGCATCAGGTCTAAAGCCTAAATTGTTTACAATCTATATTAATGACTTGGAGGAAGGAGGAGAGTATAATGTATGCAGTTTTGCTGATATAAAAATAGGCGCTGAAGGCATGTTATGATGAGGACACAAGAAATCTGCAAGGGGATATAGATAGGTTGAGTGAATAGGCAAAAAGCTTGGAAGCTGAAGCTTAATATAGGAAATTGAGTTTGTGCACTAGGTAGGAAGAATCAAGAAGTAGGCAAATGTTTAAATCGAAGGAGACTCCAAAATAGTGCGCAAAGAGGATTTGAGTATTCTTGTTCATGAAATACCAAGTTAGCATTACAGATGCAGAACATAATTAAGAATACGAATGGAATTTTGGCTGGAATTATTGCTAGGGAGTGGCATTTAAAACTATTGAAGCCTTCCACTGTACAGGGTGTTGATGAGTCTGCACTTGGAGTACTGTGAATAATTTTAGTCTCTGAATTTAAGGAAGGAAATAATTTTATTGGAGGAAGTTCAAAAGAGATTCATTAGACTGATTCTTGGGATGAAATAGTTAATTTATCAGCGTGGCTACAACGGGTTAAGCCTTTTAGTCAATGAGATCACCCCTCATTTTTCTAACCCCTAAATGAAATGCATAGGTAGATGTTGAAAAGATGTTTCCACTAGTGGGGGAATCTTGAACGAGAGGGCACAATTACAGAATAAGGAGTCATTAATTTAAAATCATGATGTGATAGAACTTGATCTCTCTGAGTCTAGTAAATATCTGGAATTCTCTCCCAGAGAGAATTATAGAGTCTAAATCACTGCATGCATTTAAAGAGGAGGTAGATAGATTTTTGAAATATCAAGGAGTTGAGGGCTGTGAGGAGCTGACATGAAAGAGATGGTGAGTGGCCTACTCCTCCTGCTTCCTATGTTCTTTACAATTCACAAGCCTTAGGATATCTTTGAGGTGTGACGATTAAATTCCCTACAGTATGGAAACATGCCCTTCGGTCCAATAAGTCCACACTAACCGTCCAAAGTGCAACCCACCTAGACTCATTCCCCGACCCTATATTTAGCCCTGATTAATGTACCCACACCATGGGCAATCCAGCATGGCAAATCCACCTGGCCTGCGTATTTTTGCATGTTTTGGGAGCACCTGTAGGAAACCCACGCAGACACAGAGAGAATGTGCAAACTCCACACAGTCACCCAAGGCAGGATTCGAACCCAGGTCCCTGGCGCTGTGAGGCAGCAGTGCTAACCACTGAGCCACCATGCCACCAAGTTCTAACCTGAGGCCACGGTAATTTGCTTTGAGTCATCAGGAATGGTAATTATTTTCATTCATCCTTTGAATTATGAGTGTTATAATGTTTCTTTTAGTCAGTATTCGTACTGGGCATTCTGTTGCCTCATGAGGCAGAGAGAATATGTTCTACAACTAGTTCCAGTTGGGCAAGCAAAAAGCTAGCTCTGCTCTTTAAATGCATACTTGTTTTGTTTATTCCATCTCACGTTTTTTTTGTAAAGTTTGCTAATTGTAGACAAAATTCCATCTTCAACCAATAAATATTCCCAGAAATGTGTAAAAATAATAGATTTTTTTAACCTTTTTTATTCTTGACTCCATTTTGGTGCCTTTTAATAAAATATTAATTTCAACTCTGTTTTGTTTATTCCATATTGGTTTGTGAAATCTGGCTAACTATGTGGTCAGGTGATTGCTCTGGCCATTTTAAGTCAATGCTTTGTTCCCTTTTTAGACTGATTTCCAGGTATTAAAATTTGAAAATTAATAATCCATATTTCATCATTGTCCTTGCATATTCTCTGTGTCTACTTGGGTTTCATCCAGGTGCTCTGATTTCCTCCCACAATCCACAGATGTGCAGGTTAGGTGAATTGGCCATACTAAGTTGCCCATAGTGTTCAGGGATGTGTAGGGCAGGTGCATTAGTCAGGGGTAAATCTAGAGCATTGGGTATGAAGTGGGTATGGGTGGGTTACTCTTTGGAGGGTTGATGTGGACTGGTTGGGCTGAATGGCCTATTTCCACACTGTAGAGATTCTATGCTTTTTTGATCCTAACTTTGTTTTAGTGTTTGGGAAATGTAATTGGAGAAATTTTTGGATTATTAAAGGAATTGTTTGTCAAGAGACTTAGGAGGTGTTCACTCTATCTGCAGAGCATAATGGTACACTCTGATCGACAATGCCTGATGAAGCAAACCACTTTGAAGCATTTTAGTGCATAAATTTAGTAGATACTGTAAACTTTATGTAAAGTTTGGACATTTTTCTTAATGAGGAAATGACAAATCAAAGACAATGTAATGTTTAGGTCTACTAAAACTGTAGCAAACCAATTTGTTGCTGGTTGGTTTGCTTTTTTAGTGACACGTCTGAATGTTTTTCAGAAACCATGTGATAGTAGAAAAGAATGTGCTCAGAATTGAATAGTTGATCTTGTAAATGTTTGTATTTGGTCTACTTCTGGCACTATTTCTGTGAATCTGTTTATTGTAGACAAGCCTTTCCATGAACATGGACATTCACATTGTGAATAGCACCTGCAGTTTACTTTCTTTACTAATGTCTCTCTGTCTGAAGGAGTTAATTACTACAGAAGGAAGTATAATAGCTTCCTCTTTTTTTTTTGAAACTTGTTCCTCAAAACTGAATTGTTTTGAAGAAATACTGAACTTTTATCACAGTGAAAGATTATGGAGAGGTGCCAAACCTAAGAGGTTTCTAGATTTTATGAACTAAAAGTTGGATCATTTTTCTGGAGCTACAGGTTTGTCGAATTTAATATACTGAACAAATATATGTGGTCCTATCTTTGCCACTGGCGACTTCCTGATCTGAAGTTAACTGTCTGACTCTAAAGAACATGGTTTACACTGATATTGTCAACTGTTAAACATTGACGGATGGGGCTCAGGAATCTCATTCTGGTGTAACGTTTGTGTTGCATTTGCTGCAGAGAAAGACAGTAGGTTGTGTACGTACACAATTTGATTGCCTCTATTTTCCCCTTCTCTCAAGGAGCTTTTTGTTTCTTCTCACTTTTTCCACAGTCTATCAGAAGGATGTTGTGAAACTTGAAAGGGTTCAGAAAAGATTTACAAGGATGTTGCCAGGGTTGGAGCATTTGAGCTTGAGGGAGAGGCTGATAAGGTTGGGGATGTTTTCCCTGGAGCGTCGAAGTGTGAGGGGTGACCTTACAGAGATTTATAAAATCATGAGGGGCATGGATAGGTTGAGTAGAGAAGGTCTTTTCCCTGGGTTGGGAGAGTCCAAAATTAGAGGGCATAGGTTTAGGGTGAGAAGGGAAAGGTTTAAAAGGTACCTAAGGGGCAACGTTTTCATGCAGAGGGTAGTGCGTGTATGGGTTGAGCTGTCAGAGGACGTGGCGGAGGCTAGTACAATTACAACACTTAACCAGCATCTGGATGGGTATCTATAGGAAGGGTTTAGAGGGATATGGGCCAAATGCTGGCAAGTGGAATTAGATTAATTTAGGATATCTAGCATGGGCGAGTTGGAACAAAGGGTCTGTTTTCATGCTGTACATCTCTTTGAGTAACAGGTTTAGGACAGAAATGGGAGCAGTGTGGATTATTAAAATAGCAAGGAACTGGACGTTGGGGGTCATTCCTATGGAAATAGTGAAGATGTTCTGGTTCACCCAGCCTGCATTTGCATTTGATCTTGCCAACGTAAAGGATTCTACACTGTGAGAAGTGAATACAGTAGCCTAAATGGAACGAAGCGTAAGTAAGATACTGCTATACCTGGCAGGTGTATTTAGGACCTTGGACAGTGAGAGGGAGGATGTGAATGGGCAGGTTTTACACCTTCTGCTATTGTATGGGAACTGGGGATGTGAGGAAGTGTTAGGAGTGAAGCAAATGTAGAGCACAATATCACAGAGGGGACCATTAACATTGTTCTGGGAGGTAGGGGAAAGTGTGAGGGCAGAGTTGTGAAAAATAGGTTAGACATGGTTAAGAGTTCCTGCTATCCCACCATCAGTCTCCACATTCAAAGGATCATTTTCCGCATTTCCATCAGATCCAGCAGGTTGCTACCACAAACACATCTTTTCCTCCCCTCCACTGTCAGCATTCTGCAGGGACCATTCCCTTTATGACATACTTATCCACTCTTCCATCACTCATAACCCTTCCCCATTTCCCCCATGGCATCTTCCCATGTAATCACAGGACGTGTAACTCCGGCACATTCACATTGTGTCTCCTCAGTGTCCAAGGCCCTCAGACATACCTCCCAGGTGAAGCAGCATTTTGCTTGTCCTTTGATCAGTGTACTCTATTTGCTGCTCGTAATGCAATTTCTGTTACATTGGTGAGACCAATGCACACTGGGTGACCGCTTTACAAACACACTTACTGTGTCCATAGGAATGACCCTGACCTTTCAGTTCCTTGCCACCTCGCTAAACCACGTTGCTCCCATGCTAGGATTTCTGTCTCAGGCTTGCTACAGGGTTCCATTTAATCTCCACAAAAGCTGGAAAGCAGTTCCTCATTTTCCACTTATGCATTTTACAGTCCCTGGGGGTCAGTGCTGAGTTGCACAGCTTCAAGAGTATGACCTCTGAACTCCATTGATTTTCCTTCCTTGTGCCTTGGTTTTGCTCTCAGCAGGCAGACCTCTTTTCTGCTTTTCACAGCTAACATTTATACCTATTTTACTTATCTAGCACTCCTTTTACATATATTTTCGCTGCCTGTGTCTTTTGTTCTGTGTACTCCTGCAATCTTTTCCTCTCACTCTTCCTCTGTTAATAGTATAAAAACCATCATTTTCAACTCTTTCAGAAGGCAAGTCATAATGGACTCAATGTTAATTTCATTTCTCTACAGATGCTGCCAGACTCACTCAGAGTTTCTCCAACATTTTATTTTCCTATTATCTCCACATCTCATTGTCATTGTAACAGAGATTGGTATGTTCACTGTACAGAAGGATTTTGGTATATAGTAGTCAACATGGCCAATCCAGGTGACCACCTAATCTTGGCAATAGTCAAGACAAGCACTTGCTGTGACTTAGATTGTGACTAAAGCATTTTTCAATACAGCTTTTAGTTGTTTGTGAATTCATTCTCCAATCCATTCCTGTTTAGCTTAGCATAGCTTCACTTGACATTTCCAGGTAAGTTTGCCTTACATTTTGCTAGGTAAAGGAAAAGGATTGAGGCTAATTGCATACTTTTATGTAAATTTACTGCTTTGCGTATTTCCTTTGTACGTAGGACACTATCACTTCCACAAATCATTTTAAAGGGTGCTGTATGCTTGACTGTAGGCTATCTTTTCCTCTTGACTGGCTGGCTGAGAATGACAAACCAACTTTTTAGTTGCAAATAAATTATCCATTTTGTTTCAGAAATATACTGTATTCATGAAATATATTATGCACGGTTTGAGGCATGAAATGACGTGGCACTGAGGAAGTCCACGCCCCCCTCCCCATGACCAGGTGCTGTGTCTTACTGCAGCCGACGTGAGGAAATCCCAGTGCAGAGTCAACCCACATAAGGCTGCTGGACCAGATAACAATCTTGACAGAGTGCTCAGAGCATGCTCTGATGTACTGGTGATGTTCTCACGGGCATCTATAACATCTACCTGAGCTGTGCCATAGTTCCAATGTGCTTCAAGGCCACTACCATCATCCCTATGCCAAAGAAGTGTTCAGCGTCCTGTCTCAATGACCACGGCCCTGTTGTGCTAACACCCATCATCGAGGTGTTTCGAGAGACTTGTGATGAGGCATATTAAGACTCTGCTGCCCCCCTTGCTGGACACCCTGCAGTTTGCATATCGTCCCAAACACTCAACTGATGATGCAATTTCCACCACCCTCCATCTGGCCCTTACCCACCTGGAGAAGAAGAACACCTATGTCAGATTACTGTTCATAGCGTTAAATGCAGAACTGAAGTCTATCATTCCTCAGCACCTGATTGGATAGCTGGGTCTGCTGGGCCTAAATACCTCCCTTTGTAACTGGATCCTTGACTTTCTAACTGGGATTCCTCAGTCAGTCCGGATTGGGAACAGCATCTCCAACACCATCACACTGAGCACGGGCTCCCTCCCAGGGCTGTGTGCTCAGTCCATTGCTGTTCACCCTGCTGACACACGACTGTGCAGCGATGCACAGCTCGAACCTCATTATCAAGTTCGGTGATGACACAACTGTCGTGGGTCTCATTAGCAAGAACGACGCGTCAGTATACCGAGAGGAGGTGGAGCAGCTAACGGACTGCTGCAGAGCCAACAACCTGTCTCTGAACACGGACAAAATGAAAGAGATGGTTGTTGACTTCAGGAGGGCATGGAGTGACCACTCTCTGCTGGACATCGGCTCTCACAAGGAGATAATGAAAAGCACCAAATTTCTTGTCGTCCACCTGGCAGAGAATCTCACCTGGTCACTCAACACCAGCTCTGTGTAGCCAAGAAAGCCCAGCAGCATCTCTACTTTCTGTGCAGGCTGAGGAAAGCTCAACTCCCCCCCCCCCCAATCCTCACCACATTCTACAGAGGGTTCATTCATTGTACCCTGAGCAGCTGCATCACTGCCTGGTTCGGGAATTGCACCGTCTCGGATTTTAAGACCCTACAACGGGTAGTGAGGACAGCTGAGAAGATTATTGGGGTCTCTCTCCCCTCCGTTACGGACATTTACACCACATGCTGCATACAAAAGGCTAACAGCATTGTGGAAGACCCTACACACCCCTCACTTAAACTCTTCTCCCTCCTGCCATCTGACAGAAGATAGTGGAACATTCAGTCTATCACGGCCAGACTGCAACAGTTTCTTCCCCCAAGCCAACAGGCTGCTTAACACTATATGATCAGATTCTTTTCCATCTGAAATTCCTTGCATGACTTCAAATTGCTGCTGGAAGAATGTCTGTTAATTATCATTCTTTTATTACACTGTAATTTGCGTGTTTTGCACTTATTATGCACTTTATCCTGTTGTTTGTATGATTGTTTAGTTTGTGCTGTCCATGTAGCACCTTGGTCCTGGAGGAACGCTGTGTCTCTCTTTTTTTTTAAACTATATCAATTCTATCTGGTAGAAATGACAAATAAAATCTCCTGTACTATATATAGTCCCAAATGCAGGTTGGTTCTTTACTGTAGTATTTAAAGGAAACAAACCGACATTAGAGTTTGACTTTATCCAAACAAACTGAAGGCATTTCTTACTTGAACCAGGCTATATTTATGTGCATTTAAGGTCTTTCATTGGTGTCTCCCCACTGCCCCCAAGCGTTAGCGCATCCCTCAGCACATCGTCCTGGACTTTGGAATGTGCCAGTCTGAAACTCTTGCTCTGGAAAACCAAAAAGTTTCAGACAGTTTCTTTCACCGAATTGATGGTCCTTCAGTTGCAGTCGATGTTTGTCTCGGTGTGCGTCCTGGGGAACAGATCGTAGAGCACGGAGTCCTGTGTCACAGAGCTGCCTGGGACAAACCTTGACAAAACCCCCTGCATCTTTCTCCAAATTTCCTTTGCAAAGGTACATTCCCGCAGGAAATGTGTGACAGTCTCTCCCCTCTCGCAGCTGCTTCGAGGGCAGCGTGCAGTGCTGCAGACCAACTGGGCATACAAGAAGGATCTCACAGGTAGCTCCTTTTTTACCATCACCAAATAATGTCTTGGTGCTTGTTGCAAAGTTCTGGTGATGAGGCATTCTGCCAAATGACTTTGATAATCTCCTCAGGGCACCATGCAACATGATCCACCCTCTCCATTCCCCACAGAGTCTTGAGGAGGCCAAATGATGGCCACTTCCTGATGGACTTGTGGTCAAGGGTGTTTTTCTTTGCTAATCTCTCCACAAAGGACAGGTGATACAGAACGGTCCAGCTACTTGGAGCAGTTAGCAGCAATGAGGCCAGTTCAATTCTTCACAGCACTGGGGTCAGATGAAAACTCTATGTAGTGACCATGCTGGGTCTGAAGACTTCTTTGGAATTATCCAGTGCTGCTACTTTGTTCCCAAAGTTCTTCTGGATTGGAAACCACAGTGAGATCAGGGTGTGCCACTCTGGTCTGTAAGTTTGCGTGATATTAGTAAGAGGTGATTGTCCACTGGCATTATCACCAGACTGTTAATTGAGAGACCCACGTTTGAATCCCATGGTATCAGAAGGTAAAGTTTGGGTTCAATAAAAATATGAAATGAAGAGTCTAATAATGACCGTGATCGTCAGTAAAATCCATCTGGTTTGTCAGTGTTCTTTTAGGAGGGAAACTGCTCTACCTGCTCTGGTCTACATGTGACTGCAGACTCACAGAAAGGTGGTTATCTCTTAACTGCACTCTGAGCCATTAGGAATGGGCAATAAATGCTGGACTAATCAGTGACATGGGCATCTCATGAATGAAGAAAAGTCACAGCAAGAAGATGGTAGTCAGTTGCTGACTCAGTTGATTTGGGTTGTTTCCAGGTCTTTTTTCTGCACAGTTCCAAAGGTCATTGCACTTTCCAAAACTCCAAGGTTTCCAAGTACTCTTTTTTTTTTCCATGCTAGGCTGTGGTGGTGAACTCTGTGGAAATTGTTAAGGATGATAATTTTTCCATGAAAGGGATATTACAGATCAGTTCAGAGACATCTGTATCGAATTTATCTTTATTGAACTGGGTCAGACTTCAATGTTGGACTATAAATACTGGTATTGGCCTCCTACCTGCCCTCGACCTCTGCATAGCCAACTGCCGCCGCGATATTAACCGCCACCTGAACTCCCCCACCCCTCTCACCCACTCCAACCTCTCACCCTCGGAACGCGCAGCCCTCCACTCACTCCGTTGCAACCCCAACCTCACTATCAAACCAGCAGACAAGGGAGGCGCGGTAGTAGTTTGGCGCACCGACCTCTACACCGCTGAGGCCAAACGCCAGCTCGCAGATACCTCCTCCTACTGCCCCCTTGACCATGACCCCACCCCCCACCACCAAACCATCATCTCCCAGACCGTCCATAACCTCATCACCTTGGGGGATCTCCCATCCACCGCCTCCAACCTCATAGTCCCACAACCCCGCACCTCCCGCTTCTACCTCCTGCCCAAAATCCACAAACCTGACTGCCCCGGCCGACCCATTGTCTCCGCCTGCTCCTGCCCCACCGAACTCATCTCCGCATACCTTGACACCGTCCTGTCCCCCTTAGTCCAAGAACTCCCCACCTACGTTCGGGACACCACCCATGCCCTCCACCTGCTCCATGATTTTCGCTTCCCCGGTCCCCAACGCCTTATTTTCACCATGGACATCCAGTCCCTGTACACCTCCATCCCCCATCACGAAGGACTCAAAGCCCTCCGCTTCTTTCTTTCCCGCCGTACCGACCAGTACCCTTCCACTGACACCCTCCTTCGACTGACTGAACTGGTCCTCACCCTGAACAACTTCTCTTTCCAATCCTCCCACTTCCTCCAAACGAAAGGAGTAGCCATGGGCACCCGCATGGGCCCCAGCTATGCCTGCCTCTTCGTAGGATATGTGGAACAATCCATCTTCCGCAACTACACTGGCCCCACCCCCCACCTTTTCCTCCGCTACATCGATGACTGTATCGGCGGCGCCTCGTGCTCCCACGAGGAGGTTGAACAGTTCATCCACTTCACCAACACCTTCCACCCCGACCTCAAATTCACCTGGACAGTCTCAGATTCCTCCCTCCCCTTCCTCGACCTTTCTATTTCTATCTCAGGCGACCAAATCAACACGGACATCTACTACAAACCGACCAGCTACCTGGACTACACCTCCTCCCATCCTGCCCCCTGTAAAAGCGCCATCCCATTCTCCCAATTCCTTCGACTCCGCCGCATCTGCTCCCAGGAGGACCAGTTCCAAAAACGCACATCCCAGATGGCCTCCTTCTTCAAGGACCGCAATTTCCCCCCCGACGTGGTCGACGATGCCCTCCACCGCATCTCTTCCACTTCCCGATCCTCCGCCCTTGAACCCCGCCCCTCCAACCGCCACCAGGACAGAACCCTCGCAGCGCCAGAGACCCGGGTTCAATTCCCGCCTCAGGCGACTGACTGTGTGGAGTTTGCACGTTCTCCCCGTGTCTGCGTGGGTTTCCTCCGGGTGCTCCGGTTTCCTCCCACAGTCCAAAGATGTGCAGGGTCAGGTGAATTGGCCATACTAAATTGCCCGTAGTGTTAGGTAAGGGGTAAATGTAGGGGTATGGGTGGGTTTCGCTTCGGCGGGTCGGTGTGGACTTGTTGGGCCGAAGGGCCTGTTTCCACACTGTAAAGTAATCTAATCTAATCTAATCCCACTGGTCCTCACCTACCACCCCACTAACCTCCATGTACAGCGCATCATCCGCCGTCATTTCCGCCACCTCCAAACGGACCCCACCACCAAGGATATATTTCCCTCCCCTCCCCTATCAGCATTCCGTAAAGACCACTCCCTCCGTGACTCCCTCGTCAGATCCACACCCCCCACCAACCCAACCTCCACTCCCGGCACCTTCCCCTGCAACCGCAGGAGGTGCAAGACTTGCGCTCTCACCTCCCCCCTCACATCCCTCCAAGGCCCCAAAGGAAACTTCCATATCCGCCACAGATTCACCTGTACCTCCACACATATCATCTATTGCATCCTTTGCACCCGATGTGGCTTCCTCTATATTGGGGAGACAGGCCGCCTACTTGCGGAGCGTTTCAGAGAACACCTCTGGGACACCCGGACCAACCAACCCAACCACCCTGTAGCTCAACATTTCAATTCCTCCTCCCACTCCACCAAGGATATGCAGGTCTTTGGACTCCTCCATCGCCAGACCACAGCGAAACGACGGTTGGAGGAAGAACGCCTCATCTTCCAGCTAGGAACCCTCCAACCACAAGGGATGAACTCGGATTTCACCAGTTTCCTCATTTCCCCTCCCCCCAGCCTGTCTCAGTCAAATCCATCAAATTCAGCACCGCCTTCCTAACCTGCAATCTTCTTCCCGACCTCTCCGCCCCCACCCCAGTCTGACCTATCACCCTCACCTTGACCTCTTTCCACCTATCACATTTCCGACGCCCCTCCCCCAAGTCTCTCCTCCCTACCTTTTATCTTGGCCTGCTGGACCAACTTTCCTCATTCCTGAAGAAGGGCTAATGCCCGAAACGTCGATTCTCCTGTTCCCTAGATGCTGCCTGACCTGCTGCGCTTTTCCAGCAACACATTTCCATCTATAAATACTGGTGACAGTTACATGGTGCTGGTCTGAGAGTGTGAGGTGCAGGGACATGATTTCTCATGTGATTGGCCAATCTGTAAGCTTGAAAGTTGAATGGCAATACTTCACCATGAAACTGACACTAAAGAGTTATTGTTCACTCTGTGACTTAACTGACCAATAGAAGATGTGGCCACCAATGCACACCGTCAGGCTAACTTGCTTCGAGAAATGGACCTCATTCAGGGCTGCTATATTAATATCTAGACTGGCTAGCTCAAAGACCACAAGAGCTTTCCTCAAAGTTTTTTTTTGCTGGCTACCCATAGCAGTATTTATTAATGTTTGTGGAAAAAATCTGTTTTAAGATGCCTCCAAATGAGGATGTGTTTTCATTTGGTTTTGTGAAAGGACGTCTTGATGCATGAACTATGGACCACTGGATAGTACATAAAAATAATACTTTTTTGTATTTCTTAAAGTATACTATGCTTTGTGGCACGGTGGCTCAGTGGTTAGCACTGCTGTCTCACAGCACCGGGAACCCGGGTCCGATTCTAGCCTCGGGCAACTGTCTGTTTGCACATTCCTCCCGTTTATGTGTGGGTTTTCTCTGGGTGCTCCGGTTTCCTCCCACAAACCAAAGATGTGCAGGTCAGGTGAATTAGCCATGTTAAATTGCCCATAATGTTAGGTGCATTAGTCAGATGGAAATTGGTCTGGGTGGGTTACTCTTCAGAGGGTCACTGTGGACTTGTTGAGCTGAAGGGCCTGTTTCCACATTGTAAGGAATCTAATCTAATCTTTGCACTGTGAATAAAATGCCAAAATAATTAACATAATTACCTTTTGACTCAAAGAAATACATGTTATGTTAAATTATGACACATGTAGTTTCAAGAAGTGTTATGCTCAAGGGAAATGCTTGGAATGTACAAAACCGTAATAAATCTATGTTCCTCGACAGTATTCTCAGTAGGTTACAGAATGCTATGATATTTCTTCAAATTTGTCCAGGATTTTTCCAACGCTTTGATTCTAATTCACACATTTTTGTCTCATTTATGGTTTGATCCATTTTGATGCTCCAGTTGTATGCTGTCTGTATTCTTCTTTTACTTTTGTTATCGTCTGTGTTTGATTAAAAATGGGCCACATCATTCATCTGCATTTAACTCCCTTACTCCCCAGTAGCTTACTACTATTGCAAAATTTCCACTCATTGAATCATTTCAGTCTATCCCTTCTCATGGTGTGGGGCACCGGTGTTGGACTGGGGTGGACAAAGTTTAAAAATCTCACAATGCCAGGTTATAGTCCAGCAGGTTTCTTTGGAAGTACAAGCTTTCGGAGTGCTGCCCCTTGATGAAGGAGCAGCGCTCCAAAAGCTTGTATTTTCAAATAAACCTGTTTGACTAGAACCTGGTGTTGTGTGATTTTTAACTTTATCCCTTCTTAGCTTACTTTTTCCATTGCTTGGTTCCTTTTTCCTTGGAATGGATCTTCCTATTGGCTCTCCTCGCCTATCTAACCCAGCTTTATCATTGTTCAGTAGAAATATTTCCTCTTTCCTCCCTGATTACAATCCTCTGGCTTATTGACTAGTTTTGCAATCCGTAGCCAGGAGGGAAATTGCTGCTTGGTGTTCATAATCTATTTTCCTTCTGTCTTGATTTCTGTATGCTTTTCTTAGCCTTTCGCCTCCCTGACATGTGTTTTGTTGCTCCCTTAGTTAAAGTTTTCACATTTTCCATTTTTCTGCCTGCATTCATTATGTTACATGGGATGCTCATTATTTTATCTGCAGGGTCCTGAAGACTGTGTGACCTATGTTGATTTCTGATCATATTGCATACCATTTCCTATCTCCACTGAATTTATGCTTCTATTGCTATTTCTGACTCCTCCACTGGCCCATCCCCCATTCTGTCACTGAAACTTATTTTTGCTGAGTCTATGAGCCATTGATGAGATCAACCTATATATCTGCAAAGAGAAACTTCTAGATGACTAATCAGTGGTGATTTGACTAGTCAGTTCATTTTGTTGCATCATCTTCACCTTGTGAATGGTCTAATTCCTAGCCTGATTTGGGCGCTGGTTAGCAGGGACTAGGTTTGATCCCAGCCTTGGGTGATTGTCTGTTTGGAGTTGGCATGTTCTCCCTGTTTGTGTAGGTTTCTGCCAGATGTTCCAATTTCCACCTACAGTCAACAATGTGCAGGTTAGAGGAATTGGCCATGCTAAGTTGCCCCATGGTATCAAGGGATGTGTAGGCTAGATGGGTTATCCATGGTAAATGTGGAGTTACAGGAATAGGGTGGGGTTCTTGGTCTGGGTGGGATGATCTTCAGAGAGTTTGTGCAGACTTGATGGGCTGACTGGCCTCTATCCACTTTGTAGGGATTGTATGATTTGTTGGTCTGAAATCTATCAGTTAATTCAATGTAACTGATAAATTTAAAGGGAATGAAACAGCTGTGATCTCTAACCAGAACCTGGGGTGTATGGCTGTTTTATTGATTGGATAGATTTTCATCTTTAATTCTTTGTTGTTAACAGGAAGATAGTTTATCTTCAACCACCTTATTTCCATTGTTTGGGGATTCTAGAACGAGGGGTCATAGTTTGAGAATTAGGGTCAGACTGTTCAGGAGAGATGTTTCGAAGCACTTCTATAACACAAAATGTGGTAGATGTTTGATATGCTGTTCTTCAGAGGGCAGTGGATGCTGGATTGGATGTAAGGTATTAAGGGATTAGGTCGCAGATTAGTCGGGATCTCATTGAATGGTGGAACAGGCTTGAGGGGCTGAATGGCTGCTCATGTACCTATGTTTCTAATTTGACAAGGCTCTGCTACTTCATTAAATGTATTCAAGACACAGTTGGATAGGTTTTTGCATGGCAGAGGAATTAAGGATCTAATGCAGTTAGGAAGAGCAGGGACGATGGATAGATCAGCAATGATCTTAACCAATGGCGGAACAAGTTAATGGGTCAAATGCTTCTATTACTGTGGAACTATGAACTGATATCTGAAAAAAGTTTGCATTCTGCACATCTATTCTGTCTCAGCACTCTTCTATTAAGTACATAATTACTTTCATTTTCTCCCTCATTTATTTTGTGTTTAAGTAGTGCTTTTCATGACCTTGATATATCCTAAAGTACTTTACAGTTGGTCAAGTGCTTTTGAAGTGTCACCATCTTTATAATAACTCAATGTAACATCCACATTGCACAAAGCAAGGTCTTACAAACAAGGGGATAAATGATCTGATCATTGCTTTTAATGATGTTAATGATGCTGATTGGACTAAAATATTAATTATGAATTAAAATTGATGAATTATGAAATTAATCTTCCATAGAATGTCAACTTTTCGAATCTATCTTTTTCACCACTTCCTAAAAGTTTTCTCCTGAATTTCTTTTTGGATTTATTATTGACTAACTTGTATTAATTAGCCCTACTTTTGAAGTCCAAGCTTTTGAATACAGGTGGATAAATCTTCCTTCCCCTATTGAATTCTTTTTGTGATTTTTATGTTCATATATTTTAATTTGTTTTCCAGGTCTCAGGAATAATCCAAGGGAAGATTATTTGGATTTCTGATGTTGGTCGACTGAATCTCGTACTGGAGTTGTATTTAAACTACTAACCAGCCATGATTTCAAACAGGGACGATAGTCATGTGGAAGAAACTAGTTCATCTTCAGATGCACGCAAGCTTGCTCATGTTATAAGTTCAAATATCCAGAAGATTGCACAATATTGTAAGTTATACAGTGTTTACCTTTCTACTAAACTAATTATTTGTTTCCAAAAAGAAACTCTAACATATGGACCTGGCAAGAATGAAGAAACAATATATTTTAAGATTTATCGGTGGTTGGCAATGCAATACCTAAATATTGCTGAAAAGAGAGACATATTGGCAAAGGTTTTTGTCTCGTGCTTATGAGGACAAATGCAAAATATCAAATTTTAAATGATCACTTAATTATAAGTAGTTAGAAGTGCTGGTTGGTTGGCAGGTTTTAGAGAAAATGTTGGGTTGGAAAAGGGCTTGTACTTGGGGCAAAGGTGAATGAAAACAACATAAGCAATACTACCTGCTTTGTTTTTCCAGTGCATGCATGTCTGAGGGCTGTGTGCAGACATGACTTCTATCATTGGAAATCCGTGCATCAGCACGCTGATTGGCATGTGCAGAGCCTCACTCAGCAGCTGCTCAATTTAGAGGGAACTTTGAATACAAGAATTAGGAATAGATGTAGGCCATTCAACTCTTTCAGCCTGCTCTGCCATTCATTAAGATCGTGGCTGATCTGCTTATGGCCTCAACTCCTTCCTGCTCCTCCTCCATAACCCTGGACTCCCTTGTTGATCAAAGTTCTGTCTAAAACCATCTTGACCATATTCAGTGAAACGACCTTCGCTCCTGTGTGGGGACAAAAATTCTACAAAGTAACAACCCTCTTGGGGTGACAAAAATCCTTATTTCAGTCTTAAATCAGACACCTCTATAGGGTTAATTTGTGTTCCTAGTCTAGACTCTCCTACAATGGAAAACATCCACTTGTTTGAGGTGAGATTTGACAGAAGTGTGCAAGATTGACTGCTGGACAAATTTTGGTAAGACTATTCCCATTAGCAGACCGTACAAGGACCAGAGGATCCGTTTAAGATTTTGGGCAAAAGATACAGGAGAAATGTGAGAAAGTATTTATGCTCGAGAATCTGGAACACTCCGCTCAAACTTTGACCATCCTTGTAGAGCTATCAGTTATTTCAGGAGGAAAGCGGATGGTGACTTGAAGGAAATAAGTTTTCATGGATTACGGAATTTGAGCAGTGAGTGGATTGCTCCTCTGAGAACCTACAACAATACGATGGATTGAAAACCCCCTCCCTTTGTGCCTTAAATTACTCTGCAACAGTTTTTTGAGGGCTCTGAACTCTGAAGTTTACACTCCTGATTTGCAGTCTAAGATAGTTAAATTCATTGGTATTAGCAAGCTGATGGGGACTGAATTTGGGAGGTAGTCAAAAAAACCAGGTCTACAATTTTTACCACTAGGGTAACCCACTAGGGATTTATTGACACAAATGTTCGAATAGACTCTGAATTGTAATTATGCCAGTTTAAAGGTATTCCAGTACAATTTGTATTTATATATTGCCTTTAGTGTTCTAAAACATTTTCAGAATCAAAGTGGGGACCAAGTTAAAGAAACAGGCATAAGTCGAGGCAGTCAAAAGCCTGGTTAAATGATCGGTATTAAGGAGGGTCTTAAGAATAAAGAAATGTTTGTTTTTGATTTATTCATGGGGTAAGGGCATCTCTGACTAGGCCAACATTTATTGCCTGTCCCAAATTACACAGAGGACAGTTAAGAGTCAACCACATTGCTGTGGGTCTGCGATCACAGGAAGGCCACACTAGGTAAGCGAGGCAGTTTCCTTCCCCATCTGCTGTGGCAGGATTTGAAGCTGGGTCCTCGGAACATATCCTGGGTTTCTGAATTAACAGTCCAGCAATAAATATTTACTTTGATTATGCCATGATGTGTAGATTTAAGACGGAGAGGATGGTGTGTGTATGGAATGAGCTGCCAGAGGAAGTGGTGGAGGCTGGTACAATTGCAACATTTAAAGGGCATTGGATGGGTACATGAGTAGGAAGGGTTTAGCAGTATATGGGTCAAATGCTGGCAAATGCGACTAGATTAATTTAGGATATCTGGTCGGCATGGACGAGTTGGACCAAAGGGTCTGTTTCCATGCTGTACATCTGACTCTGCCTCTGACTGACTCTAACAATCCCATTAGGCCATCACCTTCTCTAATGATGTGATGGGATATCAGGAGCAGATTACAAACTTTAAGGTATAGGGACTCAAAAGCACTGCCATTCCAGTGTAATAAGTAATTTGGTTGAAAATGCCTTGCACATAGTACATGTGATGACTACTGTATTTGACAATGCTATACTATTTGAATATAACTTGTTTATTATCATTCATCAAGTGACTATCAATTCCTTTGCGTTAACTATAGAAATTTTAGTTTTCCACCTTTTGGTTTCATATTGGTTGGGCATGTACAGTAACTTGTACAAGCTAATTAAATGTGCACTATAGTGCCACTAGCCCAGTATAGGGAGCTAAACCATGGCTCAGTGGTTAGCACTGCTGACTCACAGCAAGTGCTGTGTTCAGAGTCCTGTGTTCAGTTCCACCTTCGAATGACTATCTGTGTGGAGTTTGCACATTTCTCCCATGTCTGCATAACTTTCCTCCCACAGTCCAAAGATGCGCAGGTTAAGCGGATTGGCCGTGCTAACTTGCCCATAGTGTCCAGGGATGTGCAGGGTAGGTGGAAGAGCCATGGAAAAAATGAGGTTACAGGGATAGGGTAGAGGGCTGGATGTGATGCTGTTTGGGGGGTCAGTGTGGACTCAATGAGCTGAATGGCCTAGATCCACACTGGAGAGATTCTATGATAGTACATTTGTTGGATTATCTTTTTCTTAACTCACTGATCCTTCTGGTCTGTATACAACTGTGACCAAAGGTTGTCAATGACGTGCACTTGAGTCTCTGCAAATGCTTATAAAACTATTAAATGATGAAAAAGAATGGATTCGAAGTCTTTACACTCTTCTTGTCTCATTGACCAACCTTATCATTTAATGATCAACTTTGAGTTGGTGTGAAGTGCAAAACTGACAGTATAATAATGAGATTGACAATTTGATGGAGCACTTTAACTGGATAAATACAAGATCACATGTAATTAGATTGTACAAGTTACTGAAACTGACCAGGTACATAAACAAAAGTAATGCCTTGTTTAAGGTGTATACATGAGAAAAATAATTTTTATGTGAGACGATAATTTACTGATTTAACATCCCAAATTATGAAAACAAATTGGGTAAAACTGACAATTTGTGGCAGTAGAACGGAATAATACAGATGACATTGTAATTTTAAAAAAAAACTGGTTCACTCATCTTCATCAGAGAAGGGATCTGAGCTTCTATTTTGTCAAGCAAACATTCATAAGACTCTAGTCCCACATGTGCAGTTAACATTAACCTAACTAGGAGTGGGCTTGTGGCCAAGCCAGGAAGAGCATTATTAAAACTGTGAATGCATTGCATACTCCATGGAAAGTTAAAAATGACACTAACAAACTACAATTTGGAGGTGCTGGTTTTGAACTGGGGTGTACAAAGTTAAAAATCTCACAACACCAGGTTATTGTCCAACAGATTTATTTGGAATCACTAACTTTTGGAGTGCCACTCCTTCATCAGGTGGTTGTGGTGTATATACTCCAGAACCACCTGATGAAAAAGCAGCACTCTGAAAGCTAGTGCTCCCAAATAAACCTGTTGGACTATAGCCTGGTGTTGTGATTTTTTTTTAACTAACAAACTACAGTAGTTCTCCATACTGTATATTTTTGCTTACACCACCAGAGGGTAGCAATGGTATAAGTTGATTTGCAACTGCTATTACAAATGCCACAAGGAGAATGAAATTTCAGAGATTCTAAAGTTTGCATTCTGAGAGAAAGATATGTTAATAATTGCAGTTTGAAATCCTTTGGTTAGCCGTCATTATCATATTGTATCAGCCCAGCCTTCTGCCTCCACACACATCAGCTTTATCATTGTGATTGATGAGGTCAGTAGTATTACAGGACATACAAATCAGGAGTAGGCATAGGCCATTCATCCCCTCCAGCCAGCTGTGTCATTAAACAAGATCATGGCCGTAACTACAAATGATTGTAACTACAAACCCACATTCTTGCTTAACTCAGGTAACCTTTCATCTCCTTGGTCAAGATAAATCTATTCACTTCTGCCTAAAAATATTCAAGGGCTTTGCTTCCACCAACTTTTCAGGAAGAGAGTCCTGTAAATTCGTGACCATCGAAGAAAAGGAAAATTCACCTAATTTCTAAATGGTGATCTCTAATTTTTAATTAATGACAATTAGCTTTGGATTTTTGCATAAGAGGAAACCTCCTCCCCATATCTCCCCTGTCAAGCGCCACTATTGATTTTGTTTGTTGAATTGCCACTTACTCTTCTAAACTCTAGTGGACACAAACCTAGCCTGTCTAATTTTTCCTCAGAAGAAAATCTGACCATCCCAGAGAATGGCTAGTGAGGTTTCTCTGACTTGCCTGCAAACATTTACATCTTTCTTTAAATAACGTAGCCAATACTGTGCATGTACTCTAGATTCTGTCCTATATAACTGAACCATAATTTTCCTCCTCTTGTATTCCATTCACCCTGTGATAGTCTTTCCTAATTTCCAACTGTGCCGGTATATTAATCTTTTGCAATTCATGCACAGTACACTTCCTGCACCTCAGAATCCATACTCTCTCACCATTTAGATAATATTGTTCTTTTATCATTTTTCCTGCCAAATGGACAATTTCATGTTTACTCACATTATACTTCATTTGCCAGATCTTTGCCTGCTCATTTAACCTATCAATATCTTTATGTATCATTGTCCTTTCCTATTTATCTTTGTAATATTAGCAAATCTGGAAATCATGCTTTCTGTCCCTTCAACTCAGTTTTTTATATAAATTGTAAACAGTCGAGTACCCAGCCCTGAGCCTTTTGGCACACCACTCATCACATGCCTAAAAAAGACTCATTTACACTTATACTCTACTTCCTAGTATCCAGCCAATCTCCTATCGTGCCAGTGTGCTGCTTCTTTCACCATGAGATTTTATTTTATTTTTTGCAGTGATCTTAATGTGGAAGCTTATCTACATTCCTCTGGAAGTCTAAGCACAGCGCATCTACCAGTTGGTCCCTCATCTAGGTTGATTTAAACTGTCAATGATTTGTTTTTTGCTTTGCCATTTTATATACATGCACAGAAGTTAAAATGCACTTGTGCAAACATGACTAAAATCAAAGGAGGTATAATGGTGTTGATAACTCGTGTTAACATTTGTTAATAGTACAATTTTCTATAATCTGAATTCTCATTATATTGGACAATATTGCCTTAAATAAGTAGTTGGAATTGTATCTGGTGACCATCCTATGCAAGAGTGGAAGTTTAGAATATTAAAATAGCTGGCTGTTGCAAGCTTTCTTAATTAGAACCTCCTACAATGAAAGTAGGTGTTCATTAAGCAATTGAAGAAATGTAGGGCAATGGGTTTTGGAGAGTGTGTGTGTCCAGGTATGTGAATGTGTATAATTTTACTGTCCAACTGGAGAAACTCTTGTTTTAGAGTTTGCTTTGCTCATAGTTTACAGGAACTTCTGATCAGTGCTGATACTAATCTGATGTCCTGTCAGCCAGTGATTACACAAATGTTTTCTGGTGTCAAAAAAAAACTCCTTTTTCAGGAAAGGAAGCAAACTGAGCTGGAATTGAAATAATTGGCTTCCAGGCTACAATGTGTGGTCAAAAACATGATGATCTCACGCTGAAATTGATAATCTGACACTGAATTGGATCAATTTACAGTATTTGCAACTTGACTGTCGCTATAGTTTAGTCAACTTGGAATTTTAATGAAACTTGAAAGGTGAATCTCCCCCACTCAGTAGACCTGCTAATGACTGTCACTGTTTGTCTGTAGTTCTTGGTGCATCCTCTAAGATTAGTTGTTCATTCAAGGCTATCATTTGCTGAAAATTGTTAATTTTGTCTTTAATTATCTTAATATTCAGTAACGTTTTCACTTCAGCTGCAGAAATCCAAAATACTTTGGGCTACTTCGGTAAACCTGAGGATAATCTAGAACTTCGACACCAGCTGTGAGTATAATTTATGGATGGAAAATCTAGATTACTCTTTTGGGGCAATGAAAATTAAGCAATCAGAAAGATATGCTCATAAATGAACTCATTAATTTGGGAATGTTTGAAAAGGTGTTCCCTTTGTTTGCTGGTTTGATAACACAAAGGCGTGAATGCAGGATGAGTAAAGTAAGGAAGACAGTGAGAACATAAAATAATTTTTCAAAAACAGGAAACTGAGAATCTGTGACAGGTATGAAGAGGAAGTGGACCAATCTTTGAAAAAAAGGTGGAAAGCATAATAAAGTGGATGCTCAAGAACACACTATGAAGTGTCAGCCAGAACAGAATGATGGTCATTGGCTTCCTTTCTGTGCCACAATGCACAATGATGATGTTCAAAGAGGAAATATAGGTGTACATCAGGAAGGTGAAGGTGAGATAGAAGGTAGATTAGTAATGGTCTTACTGATTTATGGTGAAGGTCCAAGTAATCCGCATTTATTTTGTATTTTCTTAGCTGTTTATTAAATTGGGTTTGGTCTTAACTTTCTTCTTAAAGTGAATTTGTTTCCAGATTGTGGCTTTGTAGACATGCAGTCATGTTTTCGAGCTTTTAATTTGCCATAGTCCTTATCAGATCATAAGGCAGCAATCTTGTTAGAGATGTCTGGTGGTTTAACCTGAGAGCCCCTATGCTTCAGGTGAGCAGAGAGCTGGAGGAGGAGATCCTTCATGTCAGCCTTAGCTGGTGTGGAAAATGAACTGACGCAGTTGACATCCCTCTGTTTCACAAACCAGACAGCAGATAAGCAAGGTGCCAATGGGATGAAAGTTTTATAACTGTTGCTGCCACGGGGGACTAAGTATTTAACCGTTCTAAGGGAACTGAAAGCAGACCTGATAGTCCCTAAATCCAAGGGTTTTAAAAGACATGGCAACAGAGGTAGTCTGCAGGGTTACTCAGTGCTTCATGACTGCCTCATAGTGCCAGGGACAAAGGGATTGTCTGTGTGGAGTTTCACCCCTTGTATGTGGGTTTTCTCCAGGTGCTCTTGATTTCTTCACATTCCAAAGATGTGCAAGTTAGGTGGATTGGCCATTTTGAATTGCCCATAGTGCCCAGGGATGTGTAGGCTAAGTGGATTAGCCATGGGAAATTAAGGGTTACAGGGACAAAGTAGGGGAATATCTCTGAGTGGGATGCTCTTCTGAAGGGTCGGTATGGATTCATAAGGCCTACTGGCCTGCTACCACACTATAGGGATTCCAGGATTCTTTGATTGTGGACATGATTTGATGAAGGAGTGACACTCCGAAAACTAGTGCGCTTCCAATTAAACCTGTTGGACTATAACCTGGTGTTGCATGATAGTGGAGGCATTGGTCACAATATTCCAGACTCCAGGAGGGTTTCAGCCGACTGGAAAACCCGCACTATGATATCCTGTTTAAGACTGAAGGGAGACATACTGGAAAATTGTAGGCCTGTTGGCCTAACATCAGTCATTGGGAAAATGCTAAAGTCTGTTATTTTGGAAGAAACAGCAAACATTTAGGAAAGCTTAACACATTGTGAGTCAGCGTGGTTTTGTAAAAGGACAGTCACATTTGACAAATCTATTCCGGTTCTTTTGAAGATATAACAAGCAGAGTTGATCAAGGGGATCCTGCAAATGTAGTGTTTTAGGATTTCTAGAAGGCATTTGATAGGGTGCCACACAAAAGGTACTAGCACAAACTAGGAGCCCACAGTCCTGGGGTAATGTATTAGGATAGATTAGATAAAGTCCCTCTAGTCCCAGAGGATCATCAGACTGCTTCATTATTAAAGAACGCTGACTGGCGATGAGTTAAACCTGTGGGTCATTATGCCTCAAGTGAGGGGTGTGATTGAGAAGACGGGATCTTCATGGTAGCCACAGCTGGTGAAAGCCACCTTATCAACCTTGTCCCTCACTTGAGGAATGGGGACTCTAAGGTTATGCTCACTGCCAATTATATTTCTTTTGAATGAGAGAGCAACCTGTAGTCCTCTGGGTTTATGGCAACTTTTATTAGGATAAATTGAGAATTGGTTACCACAGACAGCAGTGAGTCAGGATATAAAAGGTCTTTTTCAGGCTGAAAAGACTTACCAAGTGGAGCGTCACAAGGATCAATCCTCGACCTTCAATTCTTGGAGGGGACAGAGTGTAATGTATCCAGATTTGCTGCTGATATAGAAATAGATGAGGGCATTTTGTGACAAGGATACAAGGAATCTGCTGGGGATGTACGTTGAGTGAATGGGCAAAAAGGTGGCAGAAGGAATTTAGTGTAATAAAGTTTGAGGTGATGCACTTAGATAGGAAGAATCAAAAGTCAGATGATAATTTATTTGGAGAGTGACTCCCAAAACAAAGTGCAGCACAGACATGTTCTTATGAATGAAATGTAAAAGTAAGCATGCTGGTGCTCTGAATTATTAAGAAAGTAATGGAATTTTGGCCTTTATTGCGAGGAGTTTATATTTCTACACGCAGAAGATTTGTTAGAACTATATTGGTATTTGTGAAGCTTTACCTGGAGTACTGTCTCTAGTTTTGGTCCCCACATTTAAGAGAGGGTATACTGGTATTGAAGGCAGTTCAAAAGTGATTCAGTAGTATAATTCTTGGGATGAAGGTGCTAACCTATCAAGAATTGCTGAATAGGTTTATTTGGCCTTTATTCTTTAGAGTTTAGAAGAATGAAGGATGACTTTGTTGAAAGATGTAAGGTTTTGAGGAGACTTGATGGGGTAGATGTTGAGATGATGTTTCCACTAATGAGGGAGTATCGAAATAGGAGCATCAGATACAGTGTAGGATACACTCATGTAAAACTGAGAAACAAAGGAATTTCTTCTCCCAGAAGATAGTGAATGTCTGCAATTCTCCACCCCAGAGAGATGTGAAGAAAGTGAAAGTATTTAAAGAGGCAGTAGATATATTTTTGCACTATATTGAGGTGATGAGGGCTATGAGCAGTTGATGCAAGAGGAGGTGAGGCCTGGGGAAGATCTTGAAGAGATGAATAGCATACTCCTTTCAGTTCATATCATCTTCCATATCCTAACTCTCATCAATTTTTCATCACTGATTCTTTTATACATTCATAAAACAGAAGATGCTTTAGCATGATTCGTGACATTGTAACTTTGGTTTCTTCTACTAGAGCAGGCTTTCCTTTCATTATTAAAATCTGGATGGACATTGAAGGCTGTATGATCAGTGGTATTGTACTTCAGGTGACTGTTGCTTAGCTTGATCATTAGCTGGGATCATAACAATGCATACATAATGTTATTACTGGATGAATCAGATCCGAGTCTGCCTTGACGAATCATATTTTCTTTTGGTTTTTGTTTTGTTTTAACAATTTGGTCTTTCACTGAATGCAAGCATGCAATGCTGCAGATTTGGTTCTAACAATGTGCAAAAGTAATGAAACTAAAATAAACCAAATTATTCACATATAATTTGCAAGATTTTTGAAATGTATTGATAAAATAGAATCCTATCTCTCCCAATATCATTATTCTGTAGTGGCTGAGTCATATAGAAAGTTCTGTTCTATCGCTCTCATCTATAGGTTTGACTCAACTTTTTCTTTTAATCCCTAGTCTTGAGAGTTTTTCGAGCTTCTTCATCGATTAGTTACACAACTTAGCTTAGACTGCCTCAACATCAAATAGCCATTCTGGGTTCTAAACAAATACTTATCGTCTGGATGTATTACATTAAAGCACTTACATTGAGGGTGAATCTATTTCCTAACAGTCCTGTACTAACTCCGTTTTCTAGGAGAAACTTCTGTATGTCTAACCTAAACCAAGACACCTGCGAACTGAATCCCCGGGCAAAAAAAAATCTCGATCTTTATAAAACTGAAAGTAATCTTTGATGTTTACTGATCTGTTTGTAAAACTCGTCTAATGCAAACAAATTTTCATTACAACTTTTATGCTTCTGCTTTGTAATTTATTTCCTAGCTCCCTACGTTCTGCCTTGAAGACTCGATCCCTCTTTCTATATTTTTGGTACTGACATGGACCTCAACCTCTGGGTATTCTCCCTCCCCTTCAGGATGTCCTGCAGCTGCTCAGTGGCATCCTTGACTCTGACACCAGGATGGCAACAAACTATCCCGGTGTTATGCCTGCTTCTACAGAAACGTCTGTCGGTTTTCCTTATGATTAAATCTGCTATCACTCTTGCCTTGCACATTTTTTACTTCCCTCTTGCGCAGCTGAGCTAATCCTGATGCCACAGATTTAAGGAAAAAGTGACCATAGCATGATAAAATTCTTCATTGTGATATAAACTAAAGTTGTTCAATCCAAAACCGGGGTACTGAATCAAAGCAAAGGAAATTATGAATGTTTGAGGGCTGAGTTCCTGCAATAAACTGAGTAATCTCATTATAAGGCTTGACAGTAGACATGCAATGGTTATTTTTTATGGAATTGATGCATGCAGTCCAGCAGTTATGTACTCATTGTGAGCAAAAAAACACAAGAGGAAGACTGGCCCAAATGTAGTTAACAAAAGAAGTTAAGGATGCTCTTAGATTTTTCTATGGACCTAAGTAAAAGTTGCTCAAGAAAGGAGCAAGCCTAATGACTGGGAGCAGTTAGAATTTAGCAAATAAGGATCAAGAATTTGATTAAGAAGGGAAAATAGAGTATGAGCATAAACTGTAAGAACAACTGTAAGTATGTAGAAAGAAGAATATCAGTGAAAACAAATACAGTCTCCTCACCATCTGAAATGTGATAATTGATATTGGAGAGCAAGGAAATTACAGAACAATTAAACAACTACTTTAGTTCTGCTTCATTGAAGAATACGCACGAACTTTACAGATGTGCTATAGAAGCAAGGGTTTTTTGGGGAAGTGGAATTAAAGGAAATTAGTTTAAGTTTTAAAAAAAATTGGAAAAATTAATGGGACTGAAATTTGATAAATCCCCAGGAGCCTGATAAACTATCTCTAGGGATTTAAATTGGATGAATGCAGAAATAGTGGATACATTTGTTGTCAACTTTCAAATGTTGCAGATTCTTGAACAGTCCTAACTGATTGAATCCAACTCCACTGTTTAAAAAATGGAGGGACACGGGCAACTGGCAGTTTCAAAATGGTTAATCTAATGTCAGTAGAAGAGAGAATGCTGGAGACTATTATCAAGGATGTAATAAAAGGACTCTTGTTTCAAACAACAATTGTACAATATCCTCTTATACAATTTCCCTGTCGTAAGTCTTTGGCAAACTTAATGGAATTTTTCTGAGTCGTAACTAGTAGAATAAATGAGGGAGAACAGTGGATGTTTTATATCTGGATTTTCAAAAAGCTTCTGATAAAGCACCACAAAAGTCAGTAAGTGAAATCAAAATACATGGGAGTGGTGGTAATGCACTGACATGCATTGAAAATTGATCAGCAGACAGGAAAGGGAGTAGGAATAAATGGTTTCTTTCAGGAAGTGGAAAGTGGTGATAAGTGGATACTGCAGAGATCAGTATTTGCGTCCCAACTATTCACTATTATATGTAAAAACAATTTGTTTGAGATACTGATGTATGAAATATATGGATAAGTTAATTGAGTGGCCTACTTCTGTTCCTACTTCCTATGTTTCTGTATGACTGTGGGAATGTATTCCCTTTACAATAGCTATTCTACTTAGTTTGCCTACTCCCACTTGAGCTGGGATGGAGGAGCTAAATGTCAAAAGCAGAAGTGAGAGTGGTTGCCTTTATCACCACCTATGCTAACTTAAACTCTGGGGAAAAGTCTCCAGTTGCTGAAGTTGTACCTGATGCACAGGAGGAATGTTGTTAGAGATCCTTGACATGTCTGCAGGAGCTTTTTACAATGGGCTGTTTAGTTCTCTTGTTAACTAATTCATCAATGACATTGTTTTGTTTTGGTCTATAATGAAGCTGTTCTCTGATCCCATTTAGCTTGGCTTAGTTCACAGTACTTCTGCCAGTGAAGCTTATGTTAAGATCTGAAGGCCTTTAACAAGGAGGTTTGGGCTGAAATGTGGCTAGTGACAGTTAACATTCCTGAAGAAGGGTTCATGCCCGAAACGTTGATTCTCCTGTTCCTTGGATGCTGCCTGACCTGCTGCGCTTTTCCAGCAACACATTTTTCAGCTCTGATCTCCAGCATCTGCAGTCCTCACTTTCTCCTAGTGACAGTTAAGCTGTATATTGCTTGTCAATGTCCAGCTGAACCCCAATATTCAATGGTCAAGTGTGGTGCCTTTCTGGAGAGTATGGTTTCCTTCATTGCCACCTCTATTTCTGAATTTATTATCCAACGTCTGCATCATCATGCTATGTGATTGAAGGATGCTTTGGAGTAACTTAATAATGTTATATTAAAAGTACCCATTAACTCTGTGCCTTATAACAACAAGAAAGGCAAAAGCAGCAATATCAGGAACACTTTCACCTCTAAGGCTCATGCTGATAATTTGACTTGGATGTAAACTGCTGTTATTTTAACATCGCTGGGAAAGAATCTCAGACTTTCATACCTAATTGTATCATGAACAGCACCAAAATTGTAGAGGTTGGGGAAGGCCCCACAGCCGAGCTACAGATGAACACTAAATGTAGCTTTTCCAACATTCTGAAATCTTGAAAACAAATTAAAAATTACTATTTGTATAAACTTGATTATGCAATGCAGCTTTATAACTAAATGTACAAACAATGTGAATGTTGGTGTCAAGTACCTTGAGCCAGTTTTGATATTCCTGCCAGGAGCTGCTTGTTGCCTGTGATTGCTACTGATTGTTTTACATTATTGATTATACATTGAATGTTTCTTTTCTAATCTTAGTCAGCAGAAGCAGCAGTTAGTAAACCACCTTGCTAAAGAAACTGAGAAGAATTTAAGGGAACTTGGATTAATAAAATCTTTAACTGACCAGGTAAGGGTTTTTTTTGTCACCCCATCATATCCAAATCTTCAATCCAGTGTATCACTGTATTGATCATTATTGAAAACATCTTTCCTAGCTATTAAACAAAAGTCTCGGCACTGCAGCTATTCACTCAATATACTAATGAGCATTTATATCAAAACATTTCTGTTTTATTAATTTGACTTCAATATTTGTAAGTAAAATCATTTTAGAAGGAGTTTTAAAACATTTAAACATTTAAAATCAAACTAAGGTTTACAAATAAAATCAAACCTTCGTAAAAAAGACTTCAAATCCATTTTCCCCATAATTTGTGGATGTGGCTGTTGTCTTGGAGCAGTTTACATTGCTACTACTAACTAATTTGATGTTGAAAGTATAATTTTCTTGTAAACCACACTTTTTACAATATCAAATATATTGTTTATGACCGTTATTACTGTTTTGAAATGTATCTTAATTTTTAATTTTTTTTCTCAGAGGCAGAGGAAGATAATGAAAGATCGTTTAGTAGCAGAATTCACTACAGCACTAACAAATTTTCAAAGAATCCAACGAGAAGCTGCACAAAAAGAAAAAGAATTTGTAGCAAGAGTACGTGCTGGCTCGCGTCTGTCGGTAAGTATTCAGTATTTATTGCCAGCACTTGAGGACAAAGGACTCTGCTTGATCGACACCTCTTCCACCAACTTGAATATTCACTCCTTTCATCATTAACCCGCAGTGTCATGACCCACCATATGCAACACTCACTGCATCAACTTGCCAAATCCCTTTTCAAATATCTGAGCTCTACTGTCAAGAAGGAAATGTCACCGCATTCACATTCCTTTTTAAGCCACTTATTGTCAGTCCTTGACTGGCTCTGGATCAAAATCTTGGAACTGCCTTGCTAACAGCACTGTGGATGTGCCTACATAGGAAAAAGAAATTTGATTTTCGTTTTAACTTCTCTACAGTTCATTCTTCTTCTTGATCATTCAGAAATCAAAACAACAGTTAAGTTGTCAACTTGAAGTAGTATTTAATTCATTATGACAAGACAGAAAATAGCTCAACTCAACTGGAAATGCTTGTTGTACATTGCTGAAATTTTACAAATCATTTAGCTCCATTTTATCATTTGCTATGTATTTGCCAACTCATTCAAATTCGCCCATTTGAGTGAGTGGGCAAATACATAGCAAATAAAGAATAATGTGGACAAATGAGTTTATTGACTTTTGTGGTTTTCAACACGTCTCTCAATTTGTTAAATAATTTGCAGCAGGCTAATGTTATTTCTAAGCTTATGTTCTGGTAGATCTCATGGATTTTTCTTGCACATTTCACATTTCTAATCAGATCTCACTTGGCTGTTGAGCTTCCCACACCCATTGGTAATTACCTCATCATCCTTGTAAGTGTACATGCTTTGCATTTAATTGAACATAAATAAAGTTCTTCAGTAAGTTATTATCAATTCACCCAATGGATTAACCTTTTTAATCAGAGTTTTCTCTGCAAGCGATATTTGTAAGCTCTGTAATTACCTTGTATGCTAAAATCCATTATAAAAGATTTAATAGCAGAGGAGCTGGAAAACAGTGACAGGATTGGAATGGAATTAGTGTACTGATGTGGGTAGAGTAAAAGTTAGCAGTTAGGAAACAAGGCATAGGAATAAATGGGCCATTTTCTGAGTGGCAGCCAGTGACTAGTACCGCAGGGATTATTACTTGGACCTCAGCTATTCACACTGTATAATCAAGGCTTATTATGCTTGGAGTTCCCTAAAGGGTTTTTTTTATTTATATACTTTACATGAGGGAGCTAAATGTAATATCTTCAAGTCTGCAGATAACATACTTTGGTGGGAGGGCAAACATGGGGTTTCAGTGTGATTTTGAGAAGTTGAGTGAGTGGACAAATACATTGTAAATAAAGAATAATGTGGACAAATGTGAGGATATTGACTTTGGTAGCAACAACAGGAAGGCAGATTATCTGCATGGTAGATTGGGGGAAAAGAGAGGTGCAACATGACCTAGGTGTGTTTGTACACCAGTTGCTGAAAGTAAGCAGGCAGGTGAAGAAGGCAAAAATGGTATGTTGACCTTGATAATGAGAGGATTTGAGTACGGAAGCAGAGATGTTTTACTGCAATTGTAGAGGGCCTTGTTGAGAGCACTTTTGGAGTATTGTATGCAATGTTTGATCATCTTACCTGAGGGAAGATGTTCTGTCTATGGAGGTAATGCAACAAAGGTTGATCAGACTGATTTCTAGGATGGCAGGACTGACATATGAAATGAGACTACATTAGTTTGGACTATGTCATTGGAGCTTAAAAGAATGAGGGGCGAAGATTCTCTTAGGAACCTTTTACATTCTAACAGAAGTAGACAAAGTGAATACAGCAAGAACGTTCCTGATGACCGACAGTCAAGCATCAGGGGTCACAGTCTAAGGATACAGAGGAGACCATTTAAGACTGAGATGAGGAGATGTTTCTTCACTGAGTGGTGAGCCTGTGGAATTCTGTCTCAGAAAGGCATGTTTCAGTAAGATAGTTCCTGGGGCTAAAAGGATCAGTGGACATTGGGAGAAGCCATGAACCAATTAGAGTTGGATGATTAGCCGTGATTGGCAGAGCAGGTTCAAAGGGCTGAATGGTTTACTCCTCCTATTGTTTTCCAGCTACGTCTTAAAATAAAATCACTTCCTGGTACAGAATTACTTACAAACAACACTAAAATTCAGTTTTTGTTTTATTTCTGACCAGTGATAATGTTGTTTTGTTGCTGACTTACCTTGCTTTTCTATTGGCCATGAAGCCAAACTTCAGTTGGCTCTGGCCTAGAAACCAATTCTTTCTCCCTTTCTAGTTTCTGCTCCATCACTTTCTGATTCCCCTGTACAGGTATTGTGTCCTATTGAATTGAAGCCATTTCCAACGAATTGCTATGATTGGCCAACTTCCTTTCCGAGCAGTACAGATAGCTGGAGTGTTAAATAGTTCGCTCTGCATACATTTGATTTTCATACCTTTCCATATTGCAATCAGCTAGACTACCAATTTGTGTAGATACTAATGTCATTGAGGAATTATGGGGTAGTATGGGAAATGGTGTTGAGGTAATTATTAGCCATGGAGCAAATTCAATTGACTGAATAGCGTACTCCTGCTCCTATGTTTCTATGTTCCTATTTTCTTCCCCTTTTTATCAAAGCACATATTTAACTGTGTCCTTGCAAATTACTGACCAATGGTCCCTATAAACCATATAGCATCCTGCAAGTCCCTTAAATTATAATGCATGCACCAATAGAAAAAAAATCCTTTCTAGAACAACGTTCACTTTGATAAATTACGAGTGCACTGCCAAAAATGGCAACTTTGCTACTGATCCATCTTCAATTCCTGGTTCTTGTTCAGCATATCAAACATGTAATCACTTCCCATAGTTGTACCTATCTTTCACTCGACTCCCTGCTCGAATCTTAAGTGTGTTTTCAGCAAAGCACCGAAACAGGCTGAACCAAAGTTAGTCTTTTTGACAGTTGTGCTTTCTGCTTGCTAGTCAGTTTCAGCCTTTGACATGTTCACTTTACCAACCTCAATTAATGCCTGACTTCTGCTGTCCAGGTCTCACTTGATTTTACTCTTATCATACAATATACAACAATAGATTCATTACCCTTGCAACTCCCCAAAATTTGATTCTTGGACACCCTCAAACCTCCAACCAAACTTCTTGTGTGTCTGCATAGTGCCACTCAGCAATGTTTGGGCTCAATTTTCAAAGGTACACTGGCAATGCTCCTAATCCATCACCTCTTTTGACCCTTCTGCAATCTCTAGATTTGACATTAAAACTAACCTTGAAATGTTTCTGCAGTGACAGATAAATGAGAATGTGAATTTAGTTTTAGTTTTGAGATGCCATTTACTTAATTTGAAGTTCAAGTTAACCAACAAAAATATACTGTACACCAAAATCATAACCTGACATCTACTTAATTGAGTTTCCCCAATGTTAATGTAAGCAGTTTCATCAATATTTCTGTAACTAGAATCTTGTTAATATGATTTGGTGCCAAAACAAGTACAAGAAAACGCTGAACAAACTCAAAGTTAACATTAAATCCAAAAAAGACTCCTCTTCAGAGATTGCTTCGGTTTTGAAGTTGAGTCACATCGGAATCAACGTTAACTCTGCTTCTTTTTTCACAGATGCTGCCAGAGCTGTTGTATTTTCCAGCATTTTTTGTATTTGTTTCAGATTTGCAGCATTTTCAGTATTTTAATTTTAAAAACAGTGCTGCCTACGGCGGATAGTTGGGCAGCAGGTGAATATTAAAACTTACCTTGGTTTCTCAGCTACTCTTCTCCATTCTCCTGACTGGATCTGATAGCCCTGCCCCCCGTAGGTTGATGAGAAAGTTTTGAGAACTGGAGTCAACGTTTTTGAATGGATACATTCTAATTCACAGCTGTGTATCATGTGATCTGAATGAGAACCAAACATTCCAGTTCTCACTAATTCAGCACAAATTAAAATTATGAAATAAAATTGAATTCGGTGGTAATCTGTTTTGTTTAAATACTTTCATAAACTGTATGCCCTGCTGCTTGCTGAAATGGATCTTGCTCTGTCCCTGCTCCAGTCCCCCCAGGTGAATATGTCTCTCCTCCTATTAGCAGGGCAGTTGCTTTCCTCTCCAACTTTCCCTGCTGCTGCCATTCCCTATTTCTTGAACAGTAGCAGTATGAAAGTAAGCCGTTAGGCTCTGCCTGTTCCTTGAGCTTCAAAAATACACACACATTCAGCTCATGATTTCAGACAGCAGGAGGCAGAGAGGGGAATGTCATAAAAAAGCATGTAATATAGGGCTGGCAGCTGGGAATTATTGTACGAAGTTAGTAGGATTTCCCACATCAGATGCCAAGTATTTGTATTTTATTCCAGTTAGCCTTATTAAATTTATTCATTCTCTAGTGTGGATGGAGGTAGTTTTTAAAATTCATTTATGGGATAGAAGTGTTGCCAGCAAAGCTAACATTTATTGCCAATCTCTCTCATTTTCCCAAAGAATGTTATGGTATCCTACCTCTTGAACCATAGCAGTGCTTGGGCTATAGGGGCACCAACAGTACTGTTAAGTCGAGAGCGTCAGAATCTTGAATAGTGATATAATTACAAATCACGTGTGTGAGACTTGGAGGGACGCTGTCATTCTTCTAATTGGTAAAGTTTGTTAGCTTGGAAGATACTTTTGAAGGAGGTTTTCTGAGTTGCTGCTGTTCATCTTGGACATGGAGCACACTTCTGGCACTGTGTGTTGGTTGTCAGTCGAGTGAGATGCTGTGTCCTTGATGGTTTCAAATTGCTCGAGTGTTGTTGGAGTTGCATGCATCCAGGCAAATGGAGAATTTTCCAACACATTCTTAACTTGTTGTTTTTCGATAGTGGAAGGCTTTGGTGATTCAGGTGTTTTTACTTGTTACCAAGTTTTTAAATACTGATCTGCTCTTGTTGCCACTCTTTTATGTGGCTAGTTCAGTTAGTTTCTGGTCAGTGGTAATCCACAGGATGTTGATTGTCAGGGATTCAGTGATGGTAATGCCATTGAATGTAGCGGATGCTGAAGATGATTAGATCCAGGAGACTGTCTTGATGAACTCCTGCAGAGATGTCTTGGCGCTGAGGTGACTGACCTCCAACAATTACAGCCATCTTCCTTTGTGATTGGTATGACTCCAATCCTCAATTCCCATCAATTATAGTTTTGCATGGACTCCGTGATGCCACATTTAGCTGAATGCAGTCACTATTGCCTTACCTCTGAAGTTTAGCTCTTTTGAGCATGTTCAGACCAAGGATGTAATAAGGTCAGCAGCTGTCAGCCCTGGCTGAAACTAAATTGAGTGTCAATGAGCAGGTTATTGCTTTGGAGTGCTGCTTGATGGCGCTATCAACAGTCTCTGGCATCAGTTTGCAGATGAACTGAGCAGACTGAAGGCACTATAATTGACTTAGTTGGGTTTGACCTATATTTTTGTCCAAGTAAGCTATACTTGGACAATTTATGATCAGGTAGCTACCAGTCTTGTGGCTGTACTGGAATCCTTTCCCCTCAACTCTGAATTGAGTTAAACCAGTCAAGATACCAAAACTAAGAATTTGTCAACAATGTTTCAGAAATCTATCTTGAACAGGAACACTGAAATCATTTGTTTTATTAATTGAGAAATTGAGTTATTTTTGCAATTGGTTAATATAACCTTTACCAAGTGCATTTTTGTATGTTAAAGTGCTAGAACTTAATTTCCTTTAATTAGGGATTAGATTAGAATAGATTAGATAACTTTGTGGAAACAGGCCCTTCAGCGATGTGTGACAATGAAGTCAAAGATAGCCATCCCTCTTCTCAGGTAGCTCAATTTTTGGTTGAAAATAATTCTACTGAGACTTGGTGCAAAACCTAGGTTTTGGGAGAATCGTGATCAATGGTTAGGATAGGCTCCATAACAAATCCTTATGGCAAGTTTAACATAGTAAAACATCTTTAGTTTCTTCATTGTAATATTATTGCAAAGAACTTTTTTGCTCAAGTACATAAGGAGATAGTCGGGCTGATGAGCAAAAATTTGACCAAAGAATGTTTTCAAGGAGATGAAGGAGGACTTTGCATTCATGTACTGGACAGATGAAGGCAGAGTCCCACTGGGGAAGCATTGAAAGTTGGACTGCTGGAATAGACAGAATGCATTGTCAGCCATATCTTTGTCTACAGATACTATTTTTGGTGGTTTTTTTGCTTGCTTGGAAACCAAGACTAACAAATGTGTTCACTAAATTTCTTGATTTATGAGGTAATAGGTGTTGCCACATCTGGGCAACTGATCTGAAAATTGTTGGCTTGTTGACAACCGGAATGTTCTGAAGCAAGTACCATCATTTATGTGCTGCAAAGTTGTTATTATGACTTAATGAGTTCAGTTATAGTGCCATAATAATTAACCCTGGTGCTGTCCCTTAAGCATTTAGATAATGGGTTTTCTCACCCACCTGTTGGTGTGAACGCAACTATCTACTGGGTGCTAAAGACTGTTTTAAAGACATCAAGAGCCAGCTTGTGGAAAATCTTAATGGTATCCCTCAGATAATTATGCATTTATATTTACGGTAATGATGCCCAGGTTCCATTGCCTGTAGACTTTGTTCAAGTAAAAACCTCATGCTTCAACCTGAATAGTTGATGAATGTGCACATGTATTATTGTAGCTGTTTAGATGTTTAAAAACATTTTAATATTTACAGTCAGTTTGAGAAAGAGAGGAGTATATCTGAGGCTATCTTTTGAACATTAAGGAAGGGCAATTGTGGGACCATGTAAGCAGGGTTGACTGAGGTATATTGGTAAATTAGGTTAAAGCATAGTTCACGCGGGATGCATCGACAGACATTCAGGGGGATATTTCAGAACCTACAAAATAGTTGCATTCCAACAAGTAACAAGCTCCAAGGGATAGATGCACCATTTCTAGGTAACTTGAAATGTTAAATGTGCAGACAGGTAGCAGTTTGGAAAATTTAAAAAGCATGACCAAGTATTAGTCAAGTGGGAAAATATCCAAAACAAAAAGCTAACAAGGAGTATAAAAAATTAGAGAAGGAAACAGATAATAAAATGAGTGTTCGTCCTATAGAAAGTCAGACTACAAAACTACTAACAGAAAACAAAACAACAGATGAATTAAACTGATATTTTACATGCCTTCACCAAAGAGGATACAAGTAACATTTCAGAAGCAGTGATAAATCATGAAATGAAAAAAATGGGAAAATCGCAGTCACTGGAGGCATGGTACTAAGTAAGTTGTTGCAATGTTGGGTTGGCAATGCCCTGGTTTGGATCAACGTCATCCTTGTGTTTGTAATGAAATGGCTAGTGAGATGTAATTGGCTTTACCTTTCTGAAGTTCTTTGATTTGGAGGCAGTCCTATTATATTTGAAGATGTAACACCTTTGCTCAAAAAAGGAAGAAGACAGAGCAGGAAATTACAGGCCAGCTAGCTTAACATTTGCCATAGGGAAAATGTTAGAACCTTTTGTTTAAGAAGCTATAGCAAGGCATTTGGAGAGAGTCAAAGTAGTTGGATAGCGTCAACATGGCTTTGTGAAAGGCAAGTTATGTTTGACTACAGTATTGGAGTTCTTTAAGATGTTGTAGTGCGCTATGGATAAAAGAGAACTAGTGAGAGCATGTATTTTGGATTTCTTGAAGGTGTTTGATAAGTTTCTACACAAAGATTATTTTTAATGTGGCTGGTTGAGTGAGTGGGTAATAATATGGTAAATCAAGTATATATAATGTGAAGTTGTCCAGGGAAATTTGGCAGGGAGAATAGAAAAATAGGTTTTTTAGCATTGAGAGATTGCAGTACTCTCGACACACAAAGGGAACTGGGTCCTCGTAAATTATTTGCAAAAGGGTTAATATGCAGCTGCATCAAGTAGTTAAGAAAGTTAGTAGAATGCTGTCATAGTGGCTGTTGTGGTACTGTCCCTACCTCTGGGCTAGGAGTCCTGGGTTCAACTTCCACTTGTATAGGGGTATAATGACAAATCTGAACAGACTGATTTGGAAAATACTGTGTTGTTGTTTATCATGAGGGGGATTGAATACAAAAATAGGTTATGCTTCGGTTATACAGGGCACAGTTGAGACTACATCTGGAGTACTGCCTTATGAGGAAAGATTTGACAGGTGAAGCTTTTATCCCTTGGAGTTTTGAAGACTAAGAGGTGACATATTTGAAACGTTATACCCTGAGTAGTCTTGAAAGGGTAGGTGTGAAGAGAGTGTTTCCTCTTGAGGAAGAATCTAAAACTGGGGTGTCACTGTTTAAAGTTAAGGAGGGGCTCATTTATAATAGAGATTAAGCAAAATATCTTCTCTTGAAAATTCATCAGTCTTTTCTTCCTGAAAAGTTGAGAGCAGAAGAGTCCTGAATATTTTAAGGCGGAGGTAGATAGATTCTTGTCATGCAAAGAATTGATAGGGGATCAGGCAATGAACAGGAGAGAGCATGCTTTAAAGGACTGACTGGCCTACTCCTCCTAATTGTATGCTGCCTTTATGGTGGTAGTATTAATTTTAACTTAAATCTTATATATATTTTAGAATGCTCCTTGGTTCTATACTATAACCAGATGAAACCTCAGCTAAAGAATTTAAGATCGCACCCATTTGAATTCAGAACTGACGAGGTGTAAATTTTGGTTATTTTATGATTGTATCAGAACTTCTGAGGCCAAACTAATGTGAATAATTTCATTGAGTTTATCGTCCATATTGAGCCTGCTATGGAGAAGATTTGTGACAGAAAACCATATTAGCGACTTTGGGAAAAATTTGATTGAGGGTGGAGGGGGGGGAAACAAAAATCGTTAAATACCCATGTGGTTTAAAAGAAAAATGACTCTTGCAACCCATTGGCTAGGACAATGTGAAGGTAGAAACATGAGACAGGGAAATATTGAACCACCCAGCTGAGCTGCTATACCATCATGTGAATGTGTGGAGTGCTGCCATATTCCTCCTCAAAGGCAGGAGAACAAGACAGCATGTGCAGTAGAGGCTGGCCACTGAACCCAACATTATGCAATTACCCACAATTGGATATGGCACATTATTTAAAGGAAAGTGTGTTCTTGGTTTAGATTAGATTCCCTACAGTATGGAAAGAGGCCCTTCAGCCCAACCAGTCCACACCAACCCTTCAAAGAGTAACCCATCCAGACCCATTCCCCTCTGAATGATGCAGCTTGCACTATGGGCAATTTAGCGTGGCCAATTCGCCTGACTTGTACATCTTTGGACTGTGGGAGGAAACCGGAGCACCCGGAGGAAACCCATGCAGACACTGGGAGAATGTGCAAATTCCACATAAACAGTCACCCGAGGCTGGAATTGAACCTGGGACTCTGGTGCTGTGAGGCGGCAGTGCTAACCACTGAGCCACCGTGAGTTCTTATCTCAGTCCTTATCTCCCTTCCACACAGCCATATACCAAATCACAAGACAGCATATACAGCCAGTATCTTGCTGTATCAGAAAATATTACTGAGCCATAATTATGATATTAGAAATTTTCTCTCTCATGCCCTGTAAGGACTGAGAGTAGAACAGAACAGCACTAGATTTTTCCCCTTTCCCCTACGTACAGAATGGAAGAGAGAAAAGCAGTATTGCTGCCTCTGAGTCATGAAGAATGGGTGAAGATGTATACACAATAGCGCTGGGAAAGAATGGAACCTGCTAGGTAAGACTTGCTATAATTTTGAGAAAGTTAGCAGTGTGGTGAAATTTATAAACTCAAACTGCTGTTGAGAAAGGAAGAAATGAGAAGAGGGGAGATTTGGAAAGCTAGTAAATGTAACACCACAATGCGAGAAAGGAGAGTGAGAGAAATAAGGCATTACAGGCCAGTTAGTATGATATCAACAATGATGGAGCTGTACAAGGCCTTGGTAAGATCACAGTGGGAATGTTGTGTAAAGTTTTGGTGTATATGTCATACAGGGAATGCATCAAATGTTCATCAGCCTGATTCCTGAGCTGGCAGGTTTGTCATATTGAGAGAAATAAGGTCAGCTAGGTAACGCAAGATCGCTTGAGCAAAAATTCAAATTGTTGGAGAGACTGCGCAACTCTGGCAGCATCTGTGAAGAGAAAGAATCAAGATTAGAGTGGTGCTGGAAAAGCACAGCAGGTCAGGCAGTATCCAAAGAGCAGGAAAATTGATGTTTGAGGCAAAAGCCCTTCACCAGCATCTGCAGTACTCACTTTCGCCCTCTGTGAAGAGAAAGCAAAGTTAACATTTTGAATCCAGTGACCCTAAATCAGAACCAGTGGTAACTAGGAAATGGTGGTATACAGTATATGACGAACACTGGGTGGATGGGGATTAGGTCATAAACCTAAAGTGGGTGGAGACAAAGCCTAGAGGGTGAGAAAGACCAAACAAAGGAATGGATAATGGTAGGCCAGGAAGAAAGAAGGCCTGCTGAGTTTCTCTTGCAATTTCTATTTTTGTTTCAAGATTTCCAGCATCTGCAGTTCTTTTTACTGAAGTCACCATAGTCCCAGAGGGCTGTGCTCTCATTAGAGAGAAACCATTGGTTGTGTGTTTTAACCTACAGGTCACCTGGCCTCAGGAAAGTTTAAAGGCAAGAGCTTTCATGGTGACCTTAGCTGTTGTGGGAATTTAAAGATGGGTTCGAAACACTCATTACACAGCAACAACATATGAGTATGCTGCACTCTGGTTGACCCAACCAATGTGGCTGGCATGCATTCTCAGCTCTTCTGTTCTTTATTCCACCTCTCTGTGCCTTGCTTTTTCAGAAATGTCCTAAAGAGTTCAACATCATGTTGCAGTGGCAAGCTACTTGATATATTGATAGGATAATTTTTGTCCTGCAAAAGGTTCTCCTTTAATACGAGATGCCCAGTGGTGTCATGTTCTTTGTTTAAACCTTGGAGTAAAAGTACACCCTTGTGTTATCTCACACCTTCCATGAGCCTGTTATAATCCCTACATATAGTTTTTTTTTCTTGGTCAGCTTTGATACAGCAGCCACAGAAGTGCCTTCCCTATCTCATTTGTGCTGCTACCTAATTGAGAATGTTATAACTCCTTTATCTACTATCCTCAGCTACCTTTTACTTTTAGTCAATGGCTTCATTGTTTGTATTTGACATTTTCTTCTTCATTCATGGAATATGCACTTTGCAGGCTGGGCCAGTATTTACTGTCCATCCCTAGTTGCCCTTGAAGATAATCATTAGTACCTTTGAACTGCTACAGTCCAAACTTGTACATCCACAGTGCTGTTAGGGATGGAGTTCCAAGAGTTTGTCTCGGCGACATTGAGGGAATAGCGATTAATTTCCAAGTCAGAATCATGAGTGGCTTGGAAGGGAACTTGGAGGTGGCTGTGTTCTTATGTATGTGTTGCCCTTGTACTTCTAGATAGTAGTGGTTGTGAAGTTCTGCAGTGCATCTTATAGATGACACATACTGCTGCTCAGTCATCCAGGTAAGTGGGAAGTATTCAATCACATTTCTTTCTTGAGCCTTGTGACTGATGGGCAGGCTTTGGAATCTCGAGGTGATTTACTCACTACAGGATTCCTGACCTCTGATTCTTATCATTCATACATGTCCACAATAAACTGTCCACAATGGCTATTCAGTCTAAATTTTTATCAGTCTATTGAGTCATAAAATGATACCCTCATTTTTATTAATATGGTTTCAGAGAAATGAAACTTTTTCAGTTCCCAGTAAAATAAAACTTATAGCATTAACCTGTTCTCTAATTATTCCAAGTTCTATTAATAAATTATCTTTGCCACAATTTTATGTCTCTCATTTCTAGCATACTTAAAATTCCAAACTGGAGATGAAATATGGGAAGAAATATTAGAACACGTTTTACTTCTGTTCTGCCAGTTTGAAACTTTAACCAGATTTTCTGTTATGCTAATTTATAATGGGCGAATTTCCACCCAGGTATAAGAAAATTTGACGAGATTGCTCATTAGGTCTATTAGCATTCAAGATATTCATTTGTCTTAACATGCTTTTACTGCGGGAAGAAAATTAATTGCAAACTCGTCAAATACATGTATGGGGCTTATTTTCATCAGGATCTCCAATCATGCCCCTTCTTTCACTTCTTTCAGTCCAATCAGCTGTAGCAAAATCTAACCTATTTTACAAAAACATTTGCATAAATTTGGATTATAGAAGGGAAGAGAAGAGAAGAGCTGCAAATGTTAGAAAATGGAAAAAATACCACTTGCTCAAATTGCATCATAAGTCAGTTACATAAAAGAAGTAATAGTTTAAAAGTCATGTGGGAACTTGTATCTGAATTTATTGCTGATTTTGTTTACAGATATCCTAGTTCAAAAGTCATACACTTTGAAGAGGAAATTCAATTACTTTTTCATCCCTTTTTAAATAGCCTTTTGTTTTGTCTTTTTCTCTAGCAAGGTTTACCTGATAATGAAAATGATGGGAAACTGGTGTCAATTGAAGGGTAAGGAAGATAGATTGTACATTGTCTGCTTCCAAGAAGAAGAAATTGTTTTTTGCATAATATCTTAACATTTCCTCAGTGCGTCCAAAAGTATTTCACAGCTAAGGTATGCTTTTCTGAAAGATAATTACTTATGGAGGTAAAACTACCAGCTAATTTATATACAGTGAGGTCTGAAAGAATGGTAAATAGGTTGTGGAGAGTACAATAATGTTACAGATTTGTCTGGATGCAGACCCCACGCAAATATGTTGAAGATGTTCAAAATGTAGTCCATTCTTCACACATCCTTGCCCAAGTATTTTGGAAAAGCAAATCAGAGTGGGACCTATACACTTAATGCTAGGGAGTGTTGCTGAACAAAGAGACCTTGGAATGCAGGTTCATACTTCCTTGAAAGTAGAGTTGCTTTCAAGGTAGATAAGTTAGTGAAGAAGGCTTTTGGTATGCTTTCCTTTATTGATTAGAGCGTTTCAGTATAGGAGTAGAGAGGTCATGTTATGGCTATACAGGACATTGGTTAGGCCACTTTTGGTAAATACATGCAATTCTAGTCTCCTTCTTATCAGAAGTATGTTATGAAATTTGAAAGGGCAACATCCTTGTAAATCTTTTTTGGCAAGAGTGGAGGATTTGAGCTATAGGGAGAGGCTGAATAGGCTGGGACTGTTTTGCCTGGAGGGTCAGAGGCTAAGGGGTATCCTTATCGAGGTTTAAAAAATTATGAGAGGCATGGATAGGATAAACAGAGAAAGTCTTTTTCCTGGGGTGGGGGAGTCCAGAACTAGATGGCATTGGTTTCGGATGAAAGGGAAAAATCATCAAAGGGACCTTAGGGCAACTTTTTCATGCAGAGGATGGTACATGTATAGAATGAGCTGCTAGAGGAAATGGTGGAGTCTGGAACAATTACAGCATTTAAAAGGCACCTGTACAGGTATATGAATGGAAGGGTTTAGAGGAATACAAGCCAAGTGCTGGCAAATGGGACTAGATTAGGTTAGGATATTTGGTCGGCATGAACGAGTTGGATCGAAGGGTCCGTTTCAGTGCTATACGTAGCTATGACTCTGTGCTGTGATCTTGGACTGGAATTCAAGCTCTTGATCTGCTGTTTCCACAAGAATTGTACCACGAATCAATTAATATTTAATGTTTGTTTGAGTTTGGTCACCACTGATCTTTTTCGATAACTAGTTCTTTCAGAAGTTGAGAATTCTGAAAACATAATATTTTAATACACATGGAAGAGTGACTTCATCTAGAAGCTGGAAAGTAGTTTGAATGAAAGCAAATTATAAGTAATTGGCAAAGATGCATTGCTTGCCAATAGAACAGTATACATGATCTCACTAGGTGCAGGTAAATCTGTTGAATCTAGAACTTTTTATGATAATATTGTTAGTAACAATGACATTAGGTGTCATGTAAGTATAGCTCAATAGATATTAATGAAAATTAGAGGAACTAGCTTTTGTTGTAATGCTGAAATGTTTTGAAATAACCTCATCTCAGTACTAACAATTGTTTTCAATGTTATATAGTCCAAATCAGGTTCAAGATCAAATGGAAGATGGAATTACAGTGGAGGACTTGGAGCTTATCAAAGAACGAGAGTCTGCGATTAGGCAGCTGGAGGTACATTTATTTTGTGGCTGAATACTTAATAAGATGTGTACTTTTGATCCAATGTCCTGTATTCTTTCTCCATAACTTCAGGAATGATTTTTTTTTTTACTTATCTTGGGTTGGAGCATTGGCTAAATGGTGAGACATGGGTATTAGCCATTTAGTACCTTGAGTCAGTTCTGCCATGAGATAATGGCTGATCAGTGACTTAACTCCTTTGATTGACCTTTTTCCCTATTGGCAAAATAAAGATGATCAATCTTGGATCAAGTTTTAATTATAATTTTAAGTTGAAACTTTATTGCTGGAACAGCACAGCAGGTCAGGCAGCATCCAGGGAACAGGAGATTCGACGTTTCGGGCACAGGCCCTTCTTCAGGAATGTCATTCCTGAAGAAGGGCCTGTGCCCGAAACGTCGAATCTCCTGTTCCCTGGATGCTGCCTGACCTGCTGTGCTGTTCCAGCAATAAAGTTTCAACTTTGATCTCCAGCATCTGCAGACCTCACTTTCTCCTCTTATAATTTTAAAACTTACTTCAATGCTGTTTGCAGAAAATGCATTCTCAACTTGGCCCTATATTGCATGAAAAAGGGGTTTCCTACTTTCATTCCTGAAAGGTTTGGCTCTTCTTTTTTGGTCGATGTCCATGATGCCAGACTCCCCAACAGTTCCTATTTACCCTCATGGTTCACTTTAATATCTAAGCTTCGATTAAACCTTTGTTCACCTCAAAATTAGAGAGATTACACCCCTACATTCTATACGCCTTGTAGCTTAACCTTCAGATTCCTGATATCAGTCTAATAAATATAAGTACACTATTTCCAAGTTGAATATTTCCTTTGAAGCATGATGTTTAGAATCGCTGATAGTAATCCAGGTAGTCTAACCAGAGTTTTAATGAATTGAAATATGTTGCCTTAACTGCTTGTATATCCTAGATCTCTAGATATAAAGATCAGCATTTCATTAGCATTTAAAATTACTTTCTGTACTTGTTCACAACATTTTAATTATTGTTGCTGAGTTCCAATTCTCTTTTGGACTGCACTGTTTCTTGTGTTTCACCATTTAGAACATACTTTTGTTCTATGGTTTCAGTTCAAATGTAGATGACTTCACACTTGCCTCCATTAAAACCTATTTGCCTCAGTCATGCTTATTCACTGAATTTATCAATATCTGTTTCTAGTTGGCAATCATAAAGATATCAGCATGTGGAAAAAAAAAAGCAAATTTACAAATTTGGATACTTAGCTTTCTATCACCTCATGCATCTCTGTGACTATGACTCTAAGTTATTAATGGATATAACGAACAGTTCCAACTCCAGATCCTTGCAGACACAAGTAGTCATGTTCTGCTACTTGGTGTGCTCCTGTTTTGTTTTTACTAGATGTCTCCTTCTGTTCAACCAATTTAACCAGGTCAATAATTTTCCTTCAGTTCCATGAACTTTACCCTTGGTAATGCCTTACTTATGAGAGACATTATCAAATATCTTCTGGAATTCCATTTAAAATAAAGCACCTGTAGACATGTTCTGTCCACAACTTCAGTCACATTCAAATTCAACAGATTCTTCAGATGTTACTTCCCTTTTTAAAAACCCCATGCTGGAGGTCTATCATCTTAGAAATCATCATAAAATCCCTGCCTTGTGGAAACAGGCCATTTGGCCCAACAAATCCACACCGAGCTTTCAAAGTGCAACCCACCCAGACCAATTCCCCTAAACTATTATTTCACATTTCCCCTGACCAATGCACCTAACTTACACATCCGTGAACACTGTGGGCAATTGAGCATAGCCAATTCACCTAACCTGGATATCTTTGGATCATGGGAGGAAACCAGAGCACCCAGAGGAAACCCATGCACAAACAGGGAGAATGTGCAAAGTCCACATTGACAGTCACCCGAGGCTGGAATTGAACATGTGTCCCTGGGGCTGTGAGACAGCAATGCTAACACTGAAACACCATGCTGCCTACTACTCTGCCACCATACCGCCCCACTGAGCCACCGTGACAAAGGGAACGCAGTCTACTCCCCCAGACTCTGCTAGTCCCGATGCAACTACATTTGTCTTTTCTCCCTACTCTTAAATGGCTAGATATTTTTGATACAGAGCCAGAAATTGCTTGAAATACTCAGTAGATCTGGAAGCATCTGAGGAGAGAAAGCAGAGTTAATGTTTTGGGTCCAGTGACCCTTCTTCACAATGGTTTGAAGCTGAGAAAATTTTGATTATATGTGCTAAAGATGTGGTTGGGTTAGGGGGAAGGGAGTAAACAATAGGTGAAGTTGGGGAGAGAGAGAGAGAAAACAACAGTTGAACAGACAAAGGAATGGGTGAAGATCAGTAGCTGCTAATTGAGATCATTAGTAACTTATAATGTCTTGGTTGTGATAGCAACAGACCTGAGAGAGTGAGAGGGTTGGAGTAAGTTGCTAAAATTATTGAACTCAATATTGGGTCCCAAAGGCTGCAGTGCCCCCAAGTGGAAAATGAGAAACTTGCGCTGAGCTTCCCTGGAGCACTGCAGCAAGCCTGAGAGAGAAAGATTGGCCAGGGAACAAGGTGATTTGAAGTGACAGGCAATAAGAAGCTCAGCATAACTTTTGCAGACAAAGTAGGTGCATTGCAAAGCATGACCTACTCTGAACTTTATTTTCCCCAACATGGAAGAGACAGTGAGCAGTGATTGTGAATAGTGGATACGATGGACTAGCTTGAGTGAAGGACAGGTGAATTGCTGCTTCATCTGGAAAGTGTGTCAGGAGTGTAGGATGGTCGCCCAGTCTACATTTTGTATTCCCTATATGGAGGGCACCACATTGTGAGTAGCAAATACAATAAACTAAATTGATTGAAGTGCAAGTAAATCACTAGTGTGTCTGGGGTCTTGGTAAGGAGGGAGCAAGTAAAAAGCAGTTACGCCTTCTGCAATTGCATGGGAAGGTGCTGTGGGAAATGCAAACTTATCATCCGTTTGTTCTTGTCACTCACTTGGGTGTTCTGGACACCTAGCTGTGGTATTCCTGCAGGTGTCACAAAAGTTGAAGATCATGTAGAAGTATGCAAAGTATCCATTTACCCGTCTTGCAATCCCAGATTCACAGAATGCATGGACCTGGTTTCTGTACTCAACAGGAATTAGTATTTACTTCAAGTTAATAACCTCTACAGGTAAACATTTATGAACCATTGACATAAAACACTAACCGTTAAACCCCCCCCCCCCTAAAAACAGCCCCTTTCACACTCATGTGCATGCATGCACACGAACAGAGACAAGTTTTTTTTAAAATGTGTTTTGGACAGACAAGCCTGGGGATGCTGTTTAGTGGTCTCTGTTCATAGCACTTCCTAAAATTGTTTTTATGGTGATCAGAATCCTGCTTCTCGGTCTTCTTCCTCAAATGATTTACTGGTTTATAGAAGGTACAGGGGTTGGTTCACACTTATGACTCTGACTTAGTTATAGCCCTTGGGCTTTTCCAAAAGATTTGAAATTCTTGCTGTGTGTGTGAATGCGAATGAGGCCAGTAGAGTGGAAGAGAAAAACTGACCGTAGCACTGATATAGAGAGTCTTTCAAGAGCAGGGAGAAAAGAGAAGTGGAGTTTTGGTCAGGACTAGCACAGTTGAGCGGACTGTGTTCCCTTTGGCTGGATTGAGAGTCCCGAGGGCTATGTTGCCTACCTAATGCCCAGGTTCGAGAGATCTCATCTGGGCTGCAGAGGAACTTGGAGCAGGAGGGGAAAGATCCAGTTGTTGTGGTCACATAGGAACCAATGATATCAGTAGAAAGAGGTTCTGCTGAGGGAATATGAGTAGCTTGGGGCCAAGTTAAAAAGCACAATTAAAGGTAATAATCTCTGGATTACTATCCAAGCATTGTCGACCTTGTGCCAATTTGCCCAAGGTTAACAAGCTCAAAGATTGGTATGGGAGAAATGGATTTGAATTCATGGTAAATTGGCATCAGTGTTGGGGAAGGAGGGAGCTGTTCTGGCTCCAGCTGAATTTGCTGGGACCAGAGCTGTGGACAGGGCTTTAAATTAAATGGTGGTGGTGGGGGGGAAGGGGGAGGTTTCAGTTGCATAGAAAATTATGAAAAGAGTAAAAGGTGGGAAGGGCTCAGCACAAGTTAAGTTTCCAAAATAAGTAATAGGACATGATTTGGAGGAGCCGGTGTTGGACTGGGCTGGACAAAGCTAAAAATCTCACAACTCCAGGTTATAGTCCAACAGGTTTATTTGGAGGCACTAGCTTTCGAAGCGCTATTTCTTCATCAGGTGGTTGTGAAGCAGGGTAGGACAGTGTGTGTGCAAAAGGTCAGCAATCTAACTTGAGGCATAGCTGACGGGACAAAGAGAAGCGGAGCAGTCAACACAGGACTAAGGATATTGTACTTAAATGCACACAGTATATGTAATAAGGTAAACGAGCCTATAGCGTAGATTGAAATTAGCGAGCTTGATGTTATAGATATCTCAGGTGTATCTGAAAGGGGATCAGGGCTGGCAACTCAATATCTAAGAATATGTCCTTTTTGAAAGGACAGGCAGATGGTTTGGGGTGTTAGGGTTGGCCTTGTTTGTAAGAAATGAAATTAAATCGATAGCAAGAAATAAGGTACAGCCAGAAGGCATAGAATATTTTTGGGTAGAGTTGAGGAACTGCAAAGGAAAAAAAGACCATAATGGGAGTTATGTACCAGCTTCCAAGTCAGGATGTAGGAAAGAAAATTACTATTACAATAAATATGGGGGACTTCAATATGCAGGTGGACTGGGAAAATTAGGTTAGCAGTCGACCTCAAAAAAAAAACAATTTATGGACAAGGTGATGGGTTTTTTTTTTGAATAGCTTGTGGTAGACCCCCATGAGGGAACAGACAGTTCTGGATTTGGTAATGTGTAATGAGGCAGACATGACTGAGGAGCTGAAGGTTAAGGGACCTTTTTGGCAGTGACCATAATATAATAGAATTGACCCTGCAGATTGAGACTGAAAAGATTGAATCAAATGTAATAGTATTACAATTGAGTAAAGGTAACTCCAAAGATATGAGGGAGGAACTGGCCAGCATGGATTGCAAGGGGAGCCTAGCAACTAAAATGATAGAGCAGCAATGGCAGGAGTTTCTGGGGGGTTATTCAGAAGGTATATCAGAAATTCATCCCAAGGAAGAAGAAAACTATTTGGGGAGCCATGGCTGACAGGGGAAGTAAGGGACAGCATAAAAACATACGATATTATAAAGATTAATAGAAGGCCAGAGGATTGGGAGGCCTATAAAAACCAGCAGAGAATATCTAAAAAATGTAATAAGGGAGGAGAAGAACTATGAGTCTAAGCTAGCCAGTAATATAAAAGAACATTTGAAAGATTATGTTTAAATATCTGAAAGGTAAGAGAGAGGCAAGAATGAACATTGGACCACTGAAAAATGAGGTTGGAGAAGTAGCAATGGAGAACAAAGAATGGTACTTTGCAACCATGTTCACAGTGGAAAACACCAGCATCATACCAGAGTCAGAGGGTAGAGGTGAGTGTAATGGAAGAGATAGCAAAGTTTCCACACACTCTAGTCATAGTCATACAGCACAGGAACAGATCTTTAAGTCCAAACAGTCCACACCCACCATGTTCCCAAATTAAACTAGTCCCACCTCCTGCACTTGGCCCATGTTCCTCCAAACCTTTCCTATTCATGAACTTATTCAAATGTTTTTAAATGTTGTAACTGTACCTGCATTCACCACTTTCTCAGGCAGCTCATGGACCACTCTGTGTTTCAAATAGAAAAGTTGCCCCTCACGTCCTTTTGAAATCTTTCTCCTCTCGCCTTCAAAATGTGCCCCCTAGTTTTCAACTTCCCCACCCTTGGGAAAAGACCCTTTTCACCTTATCTCTGCCCTTCGTGATTTTGTAAACCTCAATAAGGTCTCAACCTCCAACACTCCAGCGAAAAAAGTCCCAGGCTTATGACTATCCTGCCCGTATATAGTAACTATAGTCTGAGGAATATAATATATTCAAAGCAAATTTTGTTAATTTTGTTGTAGACCGTGGAAATCTTCAAACATACGTGTAGCAAATCTGAAAAGAAAATGCTTTTATTTATGCAATTATTGCATTAGTTTATTAGTTATGCAATAAAATCGGAAAATACTGATTTGAGCTGCAAATTTGAAATGTAGATCTAGATCAGAAGGGAGAGGAACCTCTTAATCAGAAATTCTCCAATTAGGGAACAGAAACTTTACACAACTAACTTTGCTGCAAATAGTGACTGGAACATTTCTTTTTATTTGTATAAGCTTGTTAAAAATAATTATCTGTTCATTTCAGTCTGATATCCTGGATATTAATGAAATATTTAAAGACTTGGGAATGATGATTCATGAGCAAGGAGATCTAGTTGGTAAGTATCTTGTATTCCAATGGTGACCTTAGCTGTGCTACATTTATCCATCTTTGTTTTATTTCAGATACTGAAATTTTAAAACTTCAATATGCTGTTGAGATTAACACTTTCAGAAATTTTGAGATGAGTGAATAGTTTATTGACTTTTCAGAAGTTAATTAAATGTATAATTGTGGTGCGATGTGCATGCTTTCAGAAATAATACATAAAGGTTTTCTTCCTGTTGTATAAATTAGTAGATTGAATTGATTTGAATTTTATAACTGCCACAAAATATTTGAGCTGTGTCCTAACATTTTATGCAATTCCAGCATAGCTTCCCTGCTACAGTTTCCATTAGCTACATAATTTTAGCTTGTTAAAATAGGATTAGATATTCTTTTGAATCCTAAAAATAGGAAAAGTGTGGTTAGTTGATGAGTAGAAAAGCTGTTTTTGTATAGACAATGTGATAACTGAGTTAACAGAGGCTTAAGAAACTTGATCAATCATTTCTTCATGCCCAGAGATTGCAAATGCTTTTGACAAGTAACCTAGCAGAATTAAATGGAAAATACTGGTTTGGTGAATTATAATAGTAAATATTGTCAAAGTCATGATAGCAGGAAGCTAACTGTGTAAAATATAAACAGACAATTCTTGGTGAATGTTTATTCACGTGATGGTTTGTATGCATATTGTAAACAAATTTATTACTTATTTTCCCCAAAATAATGCCTTGTCAAAGTTTTTAAATCTATTAGTTTTGGATGGCTAGTAGCTCCACAGGTTAGACCTTCCTAATTCAAACTTTAGCTGATGTCAGCTCTTTTCAGTGCCATTGGAAGCTGAACCTAGTACAACTTCAAAGAGACTTCCAAATATGGTACTGTCCATTCATTCTTGTTGACTTCTCTAAAGACAATAATTTACTTAAAAGTTGCACACCAACTTCCATAATGTCCTTTAGTAAAGGGGAGGCTCCAGTGAATTTGCTGAATTGATCTCAGGAAAGAAAACAGAGTTGGTGGTGGAATGCAGCAAGTTGCTGAAATCAGCTGAGTATCTTCAACTTCCACAGTCTTTGTTTAAAATTTTTGTTTTTATTAAACTATGACACAATATTTTGAATTAGTGCTCCAGTGGTGCAGGATGTGCCACTAAAGTGCGCACAATGTATGTACCTAGAGTTTTTTCCAAAAACAGCAAAATAACAAGTGACTGTTAGGTTAAGTGAAACTTGTGTTTGTGCTGGTTAAAGGAAAAATATTGTCCAAGGAGTTGATGAGAAATCCTGGGACTTAACACTATGTTCAGTGGGTTGTTAACACCAATGAGTTTTGAATTAACACGTAGCTCTACAGAGGCCTCATTATTTTAGGCTGATCACAGATTTGTTATTGTGCAGATGGAGGCTATTCAGCTCTTCATGTCTGCACTAAATCCCTAACCAATGTAAATATCTTTGCCTTTCCCTTGTAATCCTTCATTTAATGCCTTATTTGAATCTGTCCCCACCATACTTCCTAGCGATCCATTCCAAATCCTCGCAACTTGTTCATGAAAAATGTATTTTTAAAACTCACCCCATTTTGCTTCTTTCGCAAAACACTGAACTGTGTCATCTGATTCTTGATACTTTTGACAAGCGGGGAACAGTTTATCCCAACCTCACCTGTCCAGACTTCTCATGATTTTGAAAACTCCTATCAATTCTCATCCTAGCTTTGTATCCGAGGAAAACAATCTCAGCTTCTCCAATTTTTCCTCATAACTGAAGTGTCTCTTCCCTGGAATCATTCTCATACACATCCTTCTGAAAATGTGGCATCCAGAACCAGTGTCTTATGAAAAATCATCATCTTGTATGCTTCTGATAATGAATCCTAGAATGCTGAATGCATTATTGACAGCTCCCTATACCTGCTGTACTACTTTTAATGACTCACATTCATATACACCCAAGTCTTTTTGCTCCTGCACACACTTTAGAATAGTACAATTCTTTTTGTTTTTGAACCAAAGCGAATCACCTCACACTTTTGTATTAAACTTGATCTGCCATGTATTAGCCCACTCCACCATTTCAGTCTTTTTGAGACTGCTGTCCTCTCAGTTCACATTTGTCAAGTTTTATGTTGTCTGCAAACTATGGAGTTGTTCCCTGCACATCAGGGAGGGTGGTAAAAAAGGAGGTGGGGTGGCATTGCTAATTAGAAATGGTATAACGGCTGCAGAAAGGCAGTTCGAGGGGAATCTGCCTTTGGAGGTAGTATGGGCTGAAGTCAGAAATAGGAAAGGTGCAGTCACCTTGTTGGGTGTTTACTATAGGCCCCCCAATAGCAGCAGAGATGTGGAGAAACAGATTGGGAAACAGATTTTGGAAAGGTGCAGAAGCCACAGGGTAGTAGTCATGGGCGATTTCAACTTCCCAAATATTGATTGGAAGCTCTTTAGATCAAGTAGATTGGATGGGGCGGTGTTTGTGCAGTGTGTCCAGGAAACTTTTCTAACTCAGTATGTAGATTGTCCGACCAGAGGGGAGGCCATATTGGATTTGGTACTCGGTAATGAACCGGCACAAGTGATGGGCTTGTTAGTGGGTGAACATTTTGGTGATGGTGACCACAATTCTGTGACTTTCACCTTGGTTATGGAGAGAGATAGGTGCGTGCAACAGGGTAGGTTTTACAATTGGGGGAAGGGTAATTACGATGCTGTAAGACAGGATCTGAGGAGCATAAGTTGGGAGCATAGGCTGTCAGGGAAGGATGTCGTGGAAATGTGGAACTTTTTCAAGGAACAGATACGATGTGTCCTTGATATGTATGTACCTGTCAGGCAGGAAAGAGATGGTCGTGTAAGGGAACCTTGGTTGACGAGGGAGGTTGAATGTCTTGTAAAGAGGAAGAAGGAGGCTTACATAAGGTTGAGGAAACAGGGTTCAGACAGAGAAGTGGAGGGATACAGAATAGCCAGAAGGGACCTGAAGAAAGGGATTAGGAGAGCTAAGAGAGGGCATGAAAAATCTTTGGCGGATAGGACCAAGGATAACCCAAAGGCATTTTATGCGTATGTGAGAAACATGAGAATGACGAGAACGAGGTTAGGTCCGATCAAGGACAGTAGTGGGAGACTGTGTATTGAGTCGGAAGAGATAGGAGAGGTCTTGAATGAGTACTTTTCTTCAGTATTTACGAACGAGATGGACCGTATTGTTGAAGAGGAGAGTGTGAAACGGACTGGTAAGCTAGAGGAGATACTTGTTAGGAAGGAAGATGTGTTGGACATTTTGAACAACTTGAGGACAGACAAGTCCCCCGGGCCTGATGGGATATATCCTAGGATTATGTGGGAAGCAAGAGAGGAAATTGCAGTACCGTTGGCAATGATCTTTTCGTCTTCGCTGTCAACGGGGGTAGTACCAGGGGACTGGAGAGTGGCGAATGTTGTGCCCCTGTTCAAAAAAGGGAATAGGGATAACCCCGGGAATTACAGGCCAGTTAGTCTTACTTCGGTGGTAGGTAAAGTAATGGAAAGGGTACTGAGGAATAGGATTTATGAGTATCTGGAAAGACACTGCTTGATTAGGGACAGCCAGCACGGATTTGTGAAGGGTAGGTCTTGCCTTACAAGTCTTATTGAATTCTTTGAGGAGGTGACCAAGCATGTGGATGAGGGTAGAGCAGTGGATGTAGTATACATGGATTTTAGTAAGGCATTTGATAAGGTTCCCCATGGTAGGCTTATGCGGAAAGTCAGGAGGCATGGGATAGAGGGAAATTTGGCCAATTGGATAGAAAACTGGCTAACCGGTCAAAGTCAGAGAGTGGTGGTAGATGGTAAATATTCAGCTTGGAGCCCAGTTACAAGTGGAGTTCCGCAGGGATCAGTTCTGGGTCCTCTGCTTTTTGTAATTTTTATTAATGACTTGGAAGAGGGAGTCGAAGGGTGGGTCAGTAAATTTGCAGATGATACGAAGATTGGTGGAGTTGTGGATAGTGAGGAGGGCTGTTATCGGCTGCAAAGGGACTTAGATATGATGCAGAGCTGGGCTGAGGAGTGGCAGATGGAGTTCAACCCTGCCAAGTGTGAGGTTGTCCATTTTGGAAAGACAAATAAGAATGCGGAATACAGGGTTAACGGTAGGGTTCTTAGTAAGGTGGAGGAGCAGAGGGATCTTGGGGTCTATGTTCATAGATCTTTGAAAGTTGCCACTCAGGTGGATAGAGCTTGTAAGAAGGCCTATAGTGTATTAGCGTTCATTAGCAGAGGGATTTAATTCAAGAGTCGTGAAGTGATGTTGCAACTGTACAGGACTTTGGTTAGGCCACATTTGGAGTACTGTGTGCCTGGTCGCCTCACTTTAGGAAAGATGTGGAAGCTTTGGAGAGGGTGCAGAGAAGATTTACCAGGATGTTGCCTGGAATGGAGAATAGGTCGTATGAGGATAGGTTGAGATGCTAGGCCTTTTCTCGTTGGAACGGCGAAGGATGAGGGATGAATTGATAGAGGTTTATAAGATGATCAGAGGAATAGATAGAGTAGATAGTCAGAAACTTTTTCCCTGGGTACAACAGAGTGTTACAAGGGGACATAAATTTAAGGTGAAGGGTGTAAGGTATAGGGGAGATGTCAGGGGTGGGTTCTTTACCCAGAGAGTGGTGGGGGCATGGAATGCGCTGCCTTTGGGAGTGGTAGAGTCAGAATCTTTGGTGACCTTTAAGTGGCATTTGGATAGGTACATGGATGGGTGCTTAAGCTAGGACAAATGTTCGGCACAACATTGTGGGCCGAAGGGCCTGTTCTGTGCTGTATTGTTCTATGTTCTACATCAGGATCTGGATCAGTACTTGCATCAGGAAAAGCAGGGGCCCCAGTATCAGCCCTTGGGGAAACTTCACTACAAATCTCCTTCCCTTCTTAAAAAAATAACAATTAAACATTACTTTCTGCTTCTTTTACTTCAGCAAATTTGGTATCCTTGTTGCTATTGTACATTTCATCTTGTGACTATAAATTTCCTCTCAAACCTGTCAGTTGGCTTTTGGAAATCCATTTACACCGTATCAATAGCTTTCCCCTCATCAGCCCGCTCTGTTACCTCATCAAAAATCTCTTAACAAGTTGGTTGGACTTGAGTTTTCTCTCATTAAACTCATGCTGACAGTTTCTGAATCAGCCCACATTTTTCCATTGGACTAAGTCATTGTATCCTGCGTTATTGTTTATCGACCCTGCCCCCCCCCCCCCCCCCCCCCTCCCCCCACCCACCCACCACTGACTGATGATCACCATAATAAATTGAATTCATATGTGCCTTTTCCCTTTTTTTACACATTTGAAACTGTTAACTTCATTTTGTTTATATGATTAAGGTAAGAAAATCTCAGTCCTAACTTGGAAGATATTGAGACATTTATCTAGAGGTTAGTTCTTTCTGTAGATATGGGAATTTTTTTTATTGAATTGATACTTCAATGTTGTTGCATGTTTCTGTAGATAGCATAGAAGCCAATGTGGAAACTGCTGAAGTACAAGTTCAGCAAGCAAACCAGCAACTTAGCAGAGCAGCCGAATACCAGGTATTTTATTAAGCTAAATAGAAAGTTACATGAATTCGGTTTTCATTTCCTTCCTTGAGCTTACTCACAATGGTTGCAGGTCAAACAACATCTTACTTTTAAAATTCTTGTTTTAAAAAGCTTCTTGTTTTAAAATCCATTCATGACCTTGCCCCTTTCTATTTCTCATAATCTTCAGTCACACAATCCTCAGAGATATCTATGCTCCTCCAATTCTAGCCTCTTGTTCATCACCAACTTTAATTGATCAGCCATTAGTGGCTATGCCTTCAGTTGCCTTCAACTCTGACGTATCCTCCCTATCCTTCTCTAATGCAGTGTTTTCCTTCTTTAAGAGACCTTTTTTAACCAGCTTTTTGTTTCTGGTGTAATATCTCCTTATGTGATTTAGCATCATATTTTGACTTCTGTTACTTCTGATAAGTGCCTTTGATTGCTTCATAACTTAAAAGCACAATGTGAATATAGATTTTTGTAGTTCTCTTCATAGTTGATTAAATTGAATTGTTGAATTATTGTTTAATTATCATGTGACATGTAAAGATAATAGAGTTGCCTTTCTCTCTACTTGAGATCTATCTGTTGATGCACTTAAAGTATGTTTTTCTTTTTCTTCATTGTTTAGAAATAATTAGATTGACTGACTACATTTTTTTTCCCCACAGCGCAAATCTCGTAAGAAGATGTTCATCCTAATCGTGGTTTTGGTAATTTTAGCTGCGATACTAGGAATCATTATCTGGGCTTCTGTGAAAAAGTAAATTCAGATGGTTTAGTATAGACATTGCACTCAAGTCCTGGCATAACATTAAACATCAATAGAGTGAGGGGTTATTTACTGATGCCTAATACTTTAGTCCAATAAATAATTTAGAAAATAAACAGATATTCAAAGTATGCTTTCTAGCAATATAATCAGAAAATGTAAATTATAAATTAAAATGCTGTGCTTTGCAAATTCAAATGTCACCAATTTAATAATACATATCTTAAGTCTCTTGATGCTTGTAACAAAATGTCTTAGGAATTTTTTTCCTCTGTACCAGGTTGCCATAATCTTAATCTTCAGGATCTGCTGACGATTGTTGATTTTATTTTAGTTTTACCTAATTTCCAGGCAAAAGGCATTCCGATTGATAGAGGTATGCCTGGTCCAGTGCTGAATTTTTGTTCATTTTTTTAAAATGGTGCCAGTTTAACCTCTTTTCTATTCCTGGTCGACTGCTGACACCTTTGGCTTTGTGCCTGCCCATAATCACTAAATGAAGTTAGAATGCACTCAGTTACATCAATAGTATATAGACTCCTTTCTTAAAAAGTAACTTGCAATTGTCTGGTGTTTGCAACATTTGCACTGAATAGATTTAGTCTGACTTTGTAACACATACGCCCCTTTGTATTGTGTGTAATCTTAATGAACAATGCAGAAAGGACTATATTTATATTCCCGGGGATGTATTATGCATTTTAATACAAATTGTGCCATTTTGAGATTGTATGCTTGCATATGGTTTTTCAGATTTGGATTAAAAAAATTAGACTAGACTGTAGAACAAAATGCAAAAATGCTGCTTAAATAAACTATTTGTCAATATTGTTGTGTTATCCTTGTTTCCAAACAACTTTAGATGATGTACCAGTTAGCACGTTCATTAAATCACAATTTATTCAAAAGTTGATATGTTTAAAAAAAAATGAAAATTGATATTCATTTGAATATTTAAATTCAAGTCATGTGGCTCAGGCCAGTTGCACAGCCTACAGTAAGGAAATTTGGAAGGAACGGTGAAAAGAATTGTTTCTTAAACACAAGCTAATCGATAAGTAACTGATCTTATTTATCAGCACTTAGTAAGATTTACATTGTCATCTGGTATTTATACAAGATACCAGAAAGTTAGCATTGTACTGAAACACCGTTCCTCAATTTTGTTATTTTTACTGTAATATTCAGGTTCTCTTCAGAAATATCCTGTTTTAAATGCATTTATATATCTAATAAATGTTGAAAACCACCTTTTTGTAAAATTTAAAAGTCCAGTCTTTCATCATAGTACTTGATAATATCATATATGAAGCAAATTCCCGAATGAGTTGTCATGAAAATTAGGCACTTGTAACATTTATGCTAAGGAGTTTTGAGAGGGAAAGGGATTCTATTGTTAACACATTGTTTCAAAAATATTGGCTTCCATTAGACTACCACCTGAGATTCTTGATCCCTGTTCCAGAATACATGTAGACCTGCTCTTTTAAATATCTGGGCAGCACGGTGGCCCAGTAGTTAGCACCAGGGTCCCAGGTTCGATTCCAGCCTCGGGCAACTGTCTGTGTGGAGTTTGTACATTCTCCCTGTGTCTGCGAGGGTTTCCTCCGGGTGCTCCGGTTTCCTCCCACTGTCCAAAGATGTGCAAGTCAGGTGAATTAGCCATGCTAAATTGCCGATAGTGTTAGTTGCATTAGTCAGAGGGGAAATGGGTTTGGGTGGGTTACTCTTCGGAGGGTCGGTGTGGACTGGTTGGGCCGAAGGACCTGTTTCCACACTGTAGTGAATCTGATCTTAAAAAAAAGTGTTTTATCGCATTTGGTGTCCTCCATGACAATCTTCAAACTTTGTTCATTATCTTAAAAAGTATTTGTTTGGGAGCTATGTCAGTTAAGTCATTTGGCACCTGTAATCTCCATGACTGTTGAGATTCTGCTTTGATCAAAGGCTACTTGTGGGACAGTAAATGTGTGGTCTGTTCAGTGGTTCCTAACACTTTATTCATCAAATACAAGTTTTCTCTCACACGGTGGTGCGTGTATGGAATGAGCTGCCAGTGGATGCATTTAAAAGGCAACTGGATGGGTATATAAATAGGAAGAGTTTAGAGAGATGTTGGGAAATGGGACTTAGATTAATTTAGGATATCTGGTTTTCATAAATGAGTTTCCATGCTGTACAACTCTGATTCTAAATGCTAGCCTTCAACTGGAGCGTAGTTGAAAAGTATCATAACAATTTATTATGCATAGAAATATTGCAAGCAATATGCTAAGAGATTAGGAAATATTTTCACTACTTCAAAAAAATCAAAACCATTCATTGATTATTTACAAAATGTATGGATTGATTTATTTTCAATGTCAGGGATCAAATTCCAATTAAAAAGGCAGTTGTTTCCCCCAAGGATGGAATATATCCAGTAGATTGATTTATTATTATTTTAAAGTGTCATGAACTTTAATAATTTATGCATATGCACTGCTTGTTCTCATTTTTGACAACTCCAAGTTGGCAGGAAATATCCAGATTTCAATTTTCTGTAACTATTCTACAACAGTAAAGTATGAAAACAAACATAATTGATTTCCTTGAGTTGTTAGTGTTGGATAGTAAATTGCTACATGTATCAGATGATCAAACAAAATAAGGGTTAAGTCTATCAATCTTCAAGAGTTGGTAAAAGATAGTAAAATCTGTTTCCAATGTTGTAACCTCCCTCCTAAGCAGAACAGTTTGTTATCGTCTATGTGAAGAAGTTGACCCTGTTAATTTAATTTCCACTGAAATGTCACCAGTTAAAATCTTGATATATGATTTAAAGAATAAGTCTGAACACCAAGTGATTAGCCGACAGAACTATACCACAAGATTTCATGAAAATAAAATAAAGAACTGCAGGTGCTGGATATCTGAAACAAAAACAGAAAATTGTTGGAGAAACCCAGAAGGTCTGGCAGCAGCTATGGACAGAAAACAGAGTTAATGTTGCGATTGCAATGACCCTTTTTCAGAAACATTAAACTCTTCTCCAGCAATTTCTGTTTTTTTTCAAGATTGTATGTTTAACAAAAATAAACAATTAAGCAAAGTTAGCAACACCAACTGTGGCTAATAATGACTTGTACTATAATATCAGTTCTACCCTTGTCTTACAAATCTTGAAGATTAATTTACTTTTCCTAGAGTAATCCAAAAGGTATACCACAATTTTCTTGAATTTAATTTAATTGTTCTTGGTATTGCAGCTATTCCTCAACGTGTACATTACATAGAATTCCATCCATTTGCTTTTGGCTAAGTAATCAAGCGCTTGTCCTTGAAGACCTTGTGACCTAACACTTTAGAGCCTTGCTAATTTTCAACATAACGCCAATAGTTTTTAACACCCCTCCCCACCCACAGCTTTGGTGCAGTTTTTTCTAATTCCATTCCAAAGAGCTTTGTGAGGGCCACTACTGAGTTTTCCCACTAGCTTCAGGTTAGAGTATTCCAGCTCTTTTATTTCTCCCTCAAAACCCAATTGAAATGCCTGCAATGGCAATGAGATATGCACATGGTTCATTCTGAGGGAGAAATGCAGATTAGCTACTTTTTATAATTCCAAAGATTTCCTTGATTTTAGGAAGTTCTATGAATAACTTCTGTTGGTAACAACATTGGACAAGGCTTCTAAGACTTATTAGTAGCATTACGTATTTAAGTCTTACCTTTCTAACTCTGGCCACCTTGAGTCAATGTGGCTCCAGACTTACTGTTAATTGCTTTGGATTTATCATTTAACTTTCATTGAAAAGTTCCAGTTCTCAAACCATAAGTTATATTCCTAAAAGTTATATTCTAAAATATATAAATTGTGCACCAGACTTTTCCAACTCATTAGATATTCATGCCAGTGTCCAAGGTTCAGTGCCACTAAACTTCCAGTTAAAATTGGTAAAATGTGTTGTAAACTTTGAACAGTGCTGGATAATAATTTCCTTTCTTACACATTCAGTCCTTGATCTGAGAGTTGATTAAGTAAGTCAGGCAGATGAAATATTCTGTTAAATTCCTCGACTTGGCTGGGATTTTTTTGCATTCCAGAAATCCTAGGAGATTATTAATGCTGTAACCCGATGTACTGTGCGATCCTTTATTGAAAGAACAAAGCACAAATAGTATTGCCATTGATCAAAACAAAACTTTATTCCTTAGGCAGGCAAAAGCAGATGAACATTTTAACTGGAATCATCCACAATTTAAAAATTTGCTTTGTATTTACTGTGTTTATGTATTTACCTGTATTGGTTGAAATGAGACAATGTGACAAAGTGCCTCCATCATTACATCAGTGTATTTGCATCAACATCTGTGTTAATTGGTGCTGAGCGATAAATAAAGGACACTTTGATTAACTAATCTTTTAAGGTGATATCAATTGTCCTGGTAATTTGGGGCTTCCCACAGCTTGGACATTACTTCAGCAACTCAAATGTAACCCTGGTTCAAGTCAGCACAAGATTACTTTCATGTTCTTTCTCGGATGTTCGCTATTCTATAACTCGCCCTTAAGATCACAAACCTACCTCAGAGCAGATGATAATCTATTGGGCATTAGACATGGGGTAAAAGATTGATAGAGCAATTCACCTCAAATATCAGTCAAAGTAACTTGTACCAATGACATAGGGAACTTCTAGACCATCGTATCCAGAAAGTGCCTCTGTGGTCAGAAACATTATGGTTCAGCATATCAATGAGCAGAAGAAATCTTATTTACCATATTGAAAAGCTTGGTGTTGCACCACTCTCAGTTCAACATTTTAGCTGATGTCAACAGCAAATGGCACAGATAAGTCTTGGTTTACACTCTGGTATGAAAGATAAACTGATTCACAATATTTTTAAGGAAGAGAGAAATGTGTTTGAGATATGCAGGAGTTTCCATGTTTTAATTACAGTCTTCTGTTGAGGCACAGAGCTGTGGTATTGGATGGTGCTGTCAATCCCTTTTAAAGTATATGTATGAGTCTTTTCAGATTTTTAAGCTGCCCGCACTGACATTTGAATAGTGCAGTTATTCTGGTAGCTCCATGCTTGCCCTGCAGTCAAACGTCATATCAATCCCTGACTGTAGCAGGGATTTTCTGCAGCTTATTGGGAATGTGAAGGAATTATTTCTTCTGGAACTGGAGACAATTTGTTTGATCAGGTAGTTGAAAGACTGTGATTGGTGTCCCATGGGCCATGGAATATTTACTTTGTTGGCTGATAACCGATGAAAACAAATCTGACTTGTCAAGTAGGGTGAAATAAATATTGCAATAGTCTTTTATTGGTTTTGATTCTCTTTGGTGATCCTGTCTAAAATGGATTCGAAAAGCTAAGATTATGAAGAAATTTCAGCGATGAGGTCTATTGCTCCCACTTACAACATGCTTCCAGGCATCACAATATAGTTGGTGTTTGCTGGAAGCAGGTGCATTAGTAATAGAGGTTTTCCAATGGCAGGAGATGACCTAATAGCATTCTTTTGCAGGAATTGATCTCTGTCAAAGTGCTTTATCCAATAATTGAATTAAGTAGACAAAAATGTAAGCTATACACATACACAGTTGTGTAAACTGATATTTATAATCATACAACAAATTAAGTATAGAAAGTGAATTGAATTCCAGGATGAGAATTTTTAATAACAGTATTACTTCTCTCTTCCATTTGAATCACAAAATTGCTTTTTTTTTTAGCTAATATTACATAAGTGAATTTTGGATCATTACCACTTGAGTGCCCTAAGTTGCTGTAGCCTTCGAAGTGAAATTTAAGGCACTCTTAACAGTTATTTAATATTTGTGGTGCAAGTATCATAGGCAAACCATTCATTGGCTAACTGTTTTATCTTTTGCCAGTATAATATTGCATTGAGGGTTTGGTTTAGTTCATTTTGGCTGGATGGCTAGTTTGTGATGCACCAGGTTGAGGTTACTGTGAAGGATTCTCCTTCTCAAACTTTCCCCTCTGGGTTAAACCAGCACCAGCCATCTGTCTTCATTGAGAGAGCAGCCCTAAGATCTGTTAAGACTATTGTGATTTTACCTTAATTTGTCCCAGCTTTTCTTCAGAGAAATAAAGGGTCATTTCACCAAATTCCTGGTCAGACCTCAATTGGCATTATACTTTGCAATTAAATCCAGAAGATAGCTATTGCAACATTTTAAAATTAATCCTAACAGTTGATGATTTGGCAATCTTGAGGGCTTTTCTTAACATGTCCCACTTTGCTATATAGGTGATAGCAGAATGCCTATTAAGTAATTAATACTTTTTCTTTAGACATTCTCATTAAAATGAACTACATTAGCAATGTACTACAATCCAACCAATTCATTGTTATTGGGGTCTAGATTCGGCAGGGTGAAATTTAAGGAATGTTTTGGTTTAGATTGCAGCCAAAATGAAATAGCAGAACAATGTGATTTCTGGGTCAAGTATATGCAGACGATTGTGTGTGATAATTCATATCTACAGTCATGATATTTTCATAAAATCTCAGTGTAATTACACATCATTTCAGGAATTGAAATTCTACAAAGTAGTGTCTAAGTCACATGCTTGTCTCTGAATTTTGATTTCTGCAATCTATTTGTTTTAACTCAATTTTATGATTAAATTGAGTATTTGTTTTCCAAGTTAAACAATTTGATGATCTAAAATTCTTGTTTCTTTTGTTCTGAAGGTGTTTGGCAATATGCCTAATATTGCATTTGTCAATACCACAGAAACCATGTTCTTCAGTGTTAAAGGTATAAATGTTTTCCATTGGGTCTCCATTTAATAGGTCTCTTGTGTGTTAGATGTTTTGTTATAATTTCCTAGGTTAGTTAATTTTGACCTTAAATTCTCTGGAGTTATCACATTCGTGAAAATTCCATTTGTTAGGTGCATTCCCAAATGCTCAAAGAATGAAAAGTGAATGATTTTAAAAACTTTCTTTTTATATTTGCATTGATATCAATTAGTAAGTTTTCTTCCATGCATAAAGTTGTACTTTTGTATTGACATGATCAGTTTAAAACGATCAACATATTGTCCCTTTTGTGAGCTGTGTACAAACAAACTGATCCCATTAAATTAAAAATTTACCACAGTGCTTTCCTTAGTCACAGGAAAATTCAGTTGTTCGTATAGGATCATGCATTTCTTCATAAACATATGGTAGCTAAAAATATTAACTGCAGATGTGTGTTGTATCCATGTGAATGTTGAAATCTAAGGATCATTTCCAGGACCCTTTTAAGTTCTTGGTTCAACTAGCAATTCTTACTAAACACAATGCATCTTCCTGGTTTGTATGGATTATTATTGTCAAAATGATTAACTGAACAATTGAGCAGCTGCCTTTTTACCACTGTTCTTGCAGCAGTCCAAGGTGCATCGAAGATAAGTTATCATCGTGTTTGGTGCTGACCAGAGAGGATTTTCAAAGTTCATAAGTAGATTTAAAGATTTGTTCACAGCTCATCAGTACTTTTCAGATGAATGATTATTGGCACTGTCATTAGAAACAGAAATAGGAGGTGTCCCACTATTTAGTGTTATCATGGCCAATCATCCATGTTTAGATTAGATTACATTACATTACAGTGTAGAAACAGGCCCTTCGGTCCAACAAGTCCACACCGACCCGCCGAAGCGCAACCCACCCATACCCCTACATTTACCCCTTGCCTAACACTACGGGCAATTTAGCATGGCCAATTCACCTGACCTGCACATCTTTGGACTGTGGGAGGAAACTGGAGCACCCAGAGGAAACCCACGCTGACACGGGGAGAATGTGCAAACTCCACACAGTCAGTCGCCTGAGGCGGGAATTGAACCCAGGTCTCCGGTGCTGTGAGGCAGCAGTGCTAACCACCGTGCCGCCCACGGTGTTGAAGCCCTGTTCCTGCATTCTTCTCATACCCATTCATCCATTTAGCTCTAAGAACCAGATCAAACTTGTTGAACATTCAATATTTTGGCTGCAATTGCTTTTTGTGGCAGAGAATTCCACAGGCGAATTGCTTTCTGCATAAAGAAATTTCTCATCTGTCCCAATGGCCCACCCATATCCTTAAACATGATCCCTGATTCTGGCGTCCCTGGTCATTGGAAATATGCTTCCTTTTTTTAATCTGTCTAGTCCCAGGACCATAAAACATAGGCGCACAGGTAAGCTATTAGCTCACTGAACCTTCTTAACCATTAGATGAGATCATACCTGATCTGATAATCATCAACTCCACTTTCCTGCCTTTTTCACTGTAACTTTTGATTCCCTTACAGATTTAAAAAGTCTATTTATCTCGGTCCGAATATAGTTAATTATCTAGCTAAAGAATTGCACAGATCTACAACCCTCAGAAGAGATTGTTCCTCCTCTCGGTCTTAAATGTGACCTTTTAATCGGAAATTACATACACCTCTGGTCCTCGACATTATCTCGGGGTGGCGCAGGAATAATATCAACCAGGGAGGAGTCAAATCTACAATCTCCTGATCTGTTGTTGGATATGTTAGCTATTGTACCATTTCATAATTTTCTATGAGATTTCCCACCACCACCCCATTCTTCTAAACTCCAGTGAATATAATCCTAACTGTTCTAGTCTCTCATCTGTTCTACCATTTTAGGAATCAATCATGGTAAGCCTTTGTTGTACACTCTGTGCAACCAGAACACCCATCTTCGGGTTGGGAGACTAAAACAACACACAAAGTAATGTACAATTTGTTAATTCTCTGAATAGTACATTGGGTTTTTTTACGTTCAACTTGCATCTCTGACACTGATCCAGATTAATTTCTAAGTTAACTTTGACTAAAATAAGTAATCACACAATGACCAGCCAAATACAGATATCTTTGTTAATGTACACAGCCACCTCAGGTGATCTACGTAGATTGTAATATCAGTAATTGCCTGATGGTATAACCGTGATATTCTTGTTCCTAAATCAGATGCTAAATAATCAACTTGGCAGATCTCTTTCTGATGTACTTCAGGCAAGGTCAGACAAGTATGGCCAATTTTACAGTGGGAGAGATAAATTCTGAACAGTGTCTCAGTAGTAGTAACAGTGACAAATCAATTCATACTTGTTGTTTGATTGTTTGCAATATCAACTATCCAACATCTAATAGAGTCATAGAGATGTACAGCATGGAAACAGACCCTTCAGTCCAACCCGTCCATGCCGACCAGATATCCCAACCCAATCTAGTCCCACCTGCCAGCACCCGGCCCATATCCCTCCAAACCCTTCCTATTCACATACCCATCCAAATGCCTCTTAAATGTTGCAATTGTACCAGCCTCCACCACATCCTCTGGCAGCTTATTCCATACACGTACCATCCTCTGTGAAAAAGTTGCCCCTTCGGTCTCTTTTACATCTTTCCCCTCTCACCCTAAACCTATGCCCTCTAGTTCTGGAATCCCCAACCCCAGGGAAATGACTTTGCCTATTTATCCTATCCATGCCCCTTATAATTTTGTAAACCTTTATAAGGTCACCCCTCAGCCTCCGACGCTCCAGGGAAAACAGCCCCAGCCTGTTCAACCTCTCCCTGTAGCTCAGGTCCTCCAACCCTGGCAACATCCTTGTAAATCATTTCTGAACCCTTTCAAGTTTCACAACATCTTTCTGATAGGAAATATTCTTAAATTATGGGAATATTAACTATTTTCTCCGTTTAACTAGTCAGTGTGTATCGCACATCCTGGAGTAATTTGCGCACAATCTTGTGTTAATTATAGAAAGAAATACTAGGAAATTTTGGCTCACAAACATGTATTTAATTTTGTTTGTCAAGGAAAATTTAAAATACAGCTGTGAAACACATGATAGTCATGGTGATGTCATCCTTTCCAGGAGTAAAAAAGCCCTAATTCACAACATCTGGCAGCACTCTTGTTTCTGAAGAGATTCTTGTCTTTTAATCAAAACAGAAACATGGTAATGCTTGACCAGTCCCAAGATTCATTGAAATGATAAACATTTTTGCATTATCAAAATTGTAACTTAATTATTGAAAGGGATTATCTTTCAAAGGTGAAAGTGATTTGACAGTGCAAATTCAATTTCAGCATAGAGTTTAAAAGTGAAAATGTATGGTATACTTAAGTTTATACAAACAAATTAGATTCCTGTAGCAAGAACAATATGTAAGATTAATGAAAAAAGTACAGGGAGTGGATCTGAATACTGCCAAGCTGTTCGACAGGTAACTGGCTCCACTTCCGATTTTGGTTCCCAAGGATTCAATGATGGTGGTGATACTGGTATGCCATGTACCTATATTTAAAAAAAAAGGACCTTTATAAATCTCTGACCATGGAAAATATTGTTCTACACAGATCTTAACAGGAAACTCTGGAGCACAAAATTGCAAGTATTTCTGTGATGCTGCAACTATATTATGAGCCAAAATAGGTCAACCAGTTGGCTATTGGCAATGATCAAAAATCACATCAGGTTATAGTCCAACGGGTTTATTTGAAAACACTAGCTTTTGGAGCACTGCTCTGAACAACACTAGCACATCCATACCACTGGCAATGATGCTATTATTAATTAGCTTACTTCAAGGGCAGTAAAGGTTTAAGGCACAGTATGTGATAGCTGTGTGGCAATAGTCATTCTTGAATAAAGTTGGTAATCTTTGGAATTGAATTTTTCTGCAGATGTAGTCATCACTCAACTGCCATTCTTGTATTGAAATGATTTACTAAATAATGTCAATCTATGCAAATCCACCGATTAGTTCAGGAGTGTTAGAACTACAGGCAAATAGCATGATTTGGATTCTAGCAACATTTAAAAAAACTGACCACCATCATGCTATGCTATTTCATAGGAAAGGAAATGTGGTTGTTGTCAAAGACTGGATTTTAGCTATTTCGTACTGATGAGATGCAGTTAGGCTGTTGCCATTATTTCCACACAGCAGAATGAGGAGGCAATGTTACTGCATTAATATTTTTAACTAAAGAATTCTGGTAATTTGACTTGTGATAATAAAGTGCAACTTGTGGAGGTAATGGTTGGGCAGGTTCTCTGGCCACAAGTCTCAGAAAGCCGAATCAGTCCTTGCCATTATTAAAACCATTTGTAAACCAGCAGGTTGTCCTGAATTTCTCAATTACAAGATGAGCCACTCTGAGCTGTAGAGGCAAAACACTGGAAAAATTAGTCTCAATCAAGATTTGAACTAAACCTTGCCACTCGTATCATTTAAAATTGTCAGCACAACTATTATTTCTATTTTTAATATAACATTACTTGGTCAATGAGCATCAAAAGCACACGTGGGCATCTCTCATTTTGAGGGGTCTCAGATTAAGGAAAGGAGGGATCCAGACAGAGTTCTTGTCTGGCTAATAAAGAATATATGCACATTTCCCCCCGGGGTTCACCAACAAATGGAAACTTTGTGCACAGAGATTGGGGTAAGGGGCAACATTTAGATACTCTCATAGGTATACCAGAATACTGCTGATGCTTGACTAGTGCAATCTGTAGGCGGTCAGTGATGGATTGAGTAATATTCCTGTTGCTGGTCTAACTAGGACCATCAATAAACATGAACCAGAGGTGCTTCCTGGGATTTAACAAACAGAAATCCAATATCCAGTATCAGCTTTCTCCCTCCATATTACATTAAGAAGTCAGGAACTGAAAACAGCTAGTTTGTGTCTGAATACTGAGCCTGCATAGTGGCTGACATTGATTAAATCTTACATCATCATATATCATCTTGGCGCAAGGCTAGAATGCAGTGATAATTTCTGCAATGTGACCTTTGGATCTAACAATCTATCCTTTATGGTACCCTGCACTGTTTCAGCTAAATGCTTCTCTTTGGTAACTCCAGCTAAAAGCACATCAGGTTCCACATTGTATGATGCCCAACTCGACTTACAACCATCTCTCTCAACCGCTCCATAGCCTTGGCCCTGGCCAGCTACATGTAACATACCCAGTATTGAGGAGGGAAAATTTCCTTTGGTTAATATTAGGAATTTGGAAGTAATTGCCTTCAACGTTCTCCACAAATTCTGTTCCTGAGCTTATGTCTGATTCCTCTTGCTGACACTAAGGGTGAACCAGACAATTCCAATTTTGGAATCCTATTTGAATCTGATTTGTACAACAGATCTTTAGCAATGTGTAAAGAGCTGTACAGGACATATTGCAATAGTTTTACTGCTACACACCAAGTTAATTCGCCAATTGATGGACTTTATTAGGAATGAGTCTCATTTCAATGTATTAGAAGTTTAGTATGGACTACAACCCTTCCTGTAACTGTTTACTTAAACTACAAATCTGCTTTATGGCTGCAATATCTAATTACCTACAGTGAATAGCCTGAAAAAGTTTGACAATTCATCCTATTTCTGTTTAAATCTTACATAAATATTAAAGAGCAAAATGTCTTCAAAGTATCAAACATTATTTTCTGAATTTCATTTTGACACATCTTTAGATGTAGTGTACAATTTTAGGATAAACACTCCCTGAAGATGACATTTGTCAGAGCAGAAGTAGACTGATCTGCCCTTCAAGTCTGCTGCCATTCACTGACAACTCTGTCATGGCTGATCTGATCATCTCAGCTCTTCTTGCCACCACGGTGGCTCAGTGGTTAGCACTGCTGCCTCACAGGGTCCCAGGTTCGATTCCAGCCTCGGGCGACTGTCTATGTAGAGTTTGCTCATTCTCCACCTGTCTGCGTGGGTTTCCTCCAGGTGCTCTCGTTTCTTCCCACAATCCAAAGATGTGTAGGTTAGGTGAATTGGCCATGCTAAATTGCTCATAGTGTTCAGGATGTGTAGGTTATGTGCATTAGTTAGAGGTAAATGTAGAGTAATAGGGTAGGGGTAAGGGAATGGGTCTGGTTGGGTTACTCTTCGGAGGGTTGGTGTGGACTTGTTGGGCCGAAGGGCCTGTTTCCACACTGTAGGGATTCTATGATTCTTTCCTTACTGGATAAAAATCTCTATTTCAGCCTTGAATTTAAATCTTACTCTACTCCTGCTGCCTTGGAACCCACTGTATGAGCCTGGATTAATTAGATTTAGATTTGATTACAGTGTGGAAACAGGCAATTCAGCCCAACAAGACCCGCCAAAGCGCAACCCACCCAGACCGACTCCCCTACACGTAACACTATGGGTAATTTAGCATGACCAATTCACCTGACCTGCACATCTTTGGACTGTGGGAGAAAACCGGAGCACCCAGGGGAAACCCACACAGACACAGGGAGAATGTGCAAACTCCACACAGAGAGTCGCCTGAGGTGGGAATTGAACCCGGGTCTCTGGCGTTATGAGGCAGCAGTTCTAACTACTGTGCTGCACCACAACCTCCCCATACTCAGAGTCAGTAATTTATACTCACGTGCCATTCCTCTTCGTTATGCTTAGCACATCTAACATTCATTTCAATTCTGTGTACAAGGCTGTTAAATTCTCTTCCTTTCTTCCTAGACCATTGAAATTTATTCATGGCTTCAGTGAAGGAAAGGTCCTTATATTTCTTGGGACTTTTGATGATAAATGGCCACGTCCTTGATACAGAAAACAAATATTTCAAAATGAATTGTGCAACACTGTTTCTCTATTAGAGTCACAGATTCATACAGCTCAGAAACAGACCGTTCAATTCAATTCATTCATGCCCAACAGACATCACAACCTGACCTAATCCCATTTGCCAGCATTTGGTTGTAGTTTAGTAGAAATTGGATAGAATCCATTTCCAATCCAAAGTCTGATCATATTAGTCAGTTTTCCTTTCTGGTAATTCACTAGATTAATCTATTGGAAGAAATAGTTCATGTTAAATCATACAAAAAAAACCAACCGGAAAGCATTTCAGCTCTTGCTTGCAAATATTACAGATGAATTTTAAAATTAGACCAATTGGTTACAAAATTTATTTCCTCACATCAAATGTAATTTATTCAATTTGTACACAGAAATAAGATTCTTCCATTTCTTAAGAACAAGTCTGCCGAAATCATATTCTTAAGCAGTTTGTGCCATTGTAGATGGCTTTTTTTCTCATTTTAGGAGCAGCACATTGTTACTCCTGTCTGAATGATTTGTTAGACTATTTCCCAGTCAACTATATCGCTATAGATCTGAAGCCACACACAGACCACAATGGGTAAATATAACAGATTTCCTACCCAAGGCACTGGTGCACCAGATACGCTTCTGACACAAATCTGGCACTTTTGTGATTATTGCTCCTTTTTTGCTTTTTATTCCAGATTTATTCAACTAGTTGAATTTAAATTTCTTTACTGGTATTCTAGGGATTTGAACTCATGATTCCAGATCATTATCTAAGCCTTTGGATTAAATATAAGGCTTTGCTACAGCATCTGTGCAAGTTTGAATCTGGTGTTTTCTATTCTGCTGTCGAAATCATAACTCACTATTTTGTCACTCAATTCAGTTGTTTCGCTACCAAATGGCCAAAGCTCAATTTTCCTCCTTAACTTGTGCTCTTCATTACCTCACTAGTACATTGAATTTTTTTTCTGATGGTTTGCCACTGGTTTCCATTTTCTTTGTGTCTTGCATAAAGGGCCTGCCTTTGACCTAGGATGCTCGCAGCTTTTGGAAGCTCAGGTTCTTTTGTCAGAAAAAAATTCATGATTTCTAGCACAGTTTCATTCTGGATTTTGTGTCAGGTATGGAGCTGGAGTTTTGCAGCAGTTTTCTGAACCTTACCTTCACACTCAAATGGGGGTCAGAAGCCCGACTGATTGACGAACAAGTTATTCAACTGTGATTTTGACTGAATTGGTGAGTGACTAGCAAGATGACAAGGTTACTGTCCAATTAAAGACAAGGGATAGAGGAAACCCCAGCTCAGTAGGAGTAGAGGTTGGTCTTGCAAAATAAGACATTGTGCTGCAAGTCAGAGGTCCATTTTCCAATATTTTAAAATTTAACTCAAAGTATTTCTTCCACATGGTGGTCTATGAGTGCATCTGGCGAGGTAGGAAGGCCTCTAAACTTGCCGACAACACTCCTCATATCTACTACCATAAGGCCATCTCCAGGCAACTACAACTCCCAATGACATCAGAGAACTAGAAAATTCTGGTCAACCTCCAACAGTCAGCTTTAACCCACTATCTTGCAGAAGTGGGAAACAACAGAAAATGTCAGTTTGAGATGTCACCTTCATGTCTGTCCTCACTGTATCTTAAAAGTCCACCCTATATTCCACAGCCAAAAATGAGTTTTATTTCATATTTATAGTTTTGTCAATTGACAGTAGTACATAAAGTAACATTTCTCCAGTCTGAGAATTTCTGAATAAACTTCCAGCAGCAAGAACCATTCTGATTCCTCCTCGCCTCACCAAGGCGAAAGTTTGGTTCTTAAATCCCTTCTAGCTCCTTCTTTTCAGTGAATGAACAATAGTCTACAAGCATTCTGTCTGGGAGCTAACAAAATAATTTATTTTTCCTCTGCTGATTACAAAAGTGTTACTTTCCCCAATCTCTCTCTTATGTTTTATTTTAAAAGCTGGAAACAACTGTAAGCCTAACCTGGCAAAGCCAGACTCCCTGACTTTTGTTTTCAAGTGTTAAATCTGGCTCATGGGCCCGATTATAAAGTGATACTGAAATCCTTGACCCATGGTAATCAGATTGCATTGGCTTATTAAGGGCAAAACTTGCCTTGACCTGTTGGGTAGAGGATGCTCGTTCTGTTTACCACAACATCCACCATGGCCCAGCTTTCCTTTGAGACACCTTGATTTCCTAAGTAGATACTGTGTAAGCTAGTTCCTGGCCAGCAGCAATGCGAAGTGGTATATGGCTGGGCTATAAGTTTGGTGCTGAAAATGTGTTGCTGGAAAAGCGCAGCAGGTCAGGCAGAATCCAAAGAACAGAAGAATTGATGTTTCGGGCATAAGCCCTTCTTCAGGAATGAGGAAAGTGGGTCCAGCAGGCTAAGATAAAAGGTAGGGAGGAGGGACTTGGGGGAGGGGCATTGGAAATGCGATAGGTAGAGGGAGGTCAAGGTGAGGGTGATAGGCCGGAGTGGGGTGGGGGCGGAGAGGTCAGGAAGAAGATTGCAGGTTAGGAAGGCGGTGCTGAGCTCGAGGGATTTGACTGAGACAAGGTGGGGGGAGGGGAAATGAGGAAACTGGAGAAGTATGGTGCTACCAACTTGTACATTTACAGGTCCTGGCAGCAAAAATCTCACTTCTCCCACAGCACAATTATATGAAGAGGACACTGGTTGCATAATTAGTGAGGTGAAGAGTGAAAAAAAATGTCTGAGTCATGACTGGACAAATGTGGAATTCCCTAGAAAAACGACTTACCAAATAAATGGGAGAATATAGCCTGTAATGTTTGAATGCACCAGCAAAATAAAATTCTCTTATTTCTGCTCACTCCATCGACCAAACTTCCTCGTATGGACATACATTGTGGCCTTCCTACCAGTTGGCAATGAAATGCTGTGGGGACAGTACACTGGCTCAGTGGTTGGCACTGCTGCTTCTAACCACACAAATACCTGTGTCTCTTGCACCTACGCTTAGGAAGATTTGAGAGCTTGCAATCACTGAGTCAGATTTTTTTAAAATCAATCATGCCAATGTAGAGGATATTACAATTGGGAATACTTTGTCAGCAAACAGGACACCTTCCTTCCTTCCTGTAGCAATACTTGCAGCAACTAAAGTGAGTCGTGAATAGGGCTGATGAATAAGAATCATTGTGGTTGCACTCGTGCTCACAGATTGTTGCAGGCACTGTTGCTCTATTTAGTCTCCATGACTAAGACCTGTATGATCTGCTGACTGTGGCTGTTGCGTCTTGCAACAAGTCTGCTTTCATGCCAAGTCAATACATCGCTTTTCACCCAATGTACAATATGTTACGTTTGTCAATATTAAATTTATTTTGCCATTTGTCTCTTTAATGTGTTCTATCTGAAATGGTATGGCTTTTACTTCAATTCTGTTGCAAGTGTTTTGAAAGTCTAAATAAACTATGAGGGGAAATTAAACTCTCAAAATCATTGAGAAATTTGTCAGGCAGATTTGATCTTCCAAATCTGTACAGACTTTTGTTGCTTCTTGAGATTTTGCCTCACATTCTTGTAATGTATTGCTTGAAATGCGTGGTTATTTTCGTGACACTGATTTATAATCAGAGCTAAGCTGTTTGAGAAAAAATATTTAAAGTTTAGAAAAGGTTTGTTATAATCTTTCATGAGTAGCTGTTTTGGTCATACAGTAGAGAAGAGTAGAAAATATGTTTACTTGATAGGTTGGATAATTTCTCTCACTCCAATAAATTCTAGCTGTGGAAGTATTTCAGGAAGACTCTCGCATCTGGAAAGATCTATTTTCGGGTAGTATAGAAGGTATGACAAGCACATTTCATCTCTTGTGCTTAGGCCGCCCTGTAAAAGAACAATTTTTTTTTGCTTGTTGTCATTTCATTATTGTATATCCAGACATTTTGCACACCACTTACCTACTTAAACTTACACCAGTACTTAACTCATGCAGAACAATCCAGAGGACTGAGACTTCTTCACCATTGTAATATTTAATATGGTTTTAACTGCTGGCCAGCCATAAAAGGTCTACAAACCCTTTCTTTAAAAAAATTGCATTCTAAAATAAAAAATCGCATACTTTGTGCAGGGGTCTGCACTGAGTTTTATTTGTCTTAGTTAGACTGTCAATGCAAATACTATGGGTATTCTCAAAATCCTAATAAAAGTTGAGGAAATTCAGTGAATGTTCCTATTATCTAAATGCTTCTACTGTAAGTGTATATGGGTATAAGGTTGTCTGTGATATCACAATAGCATGACCTATTAGCATTTACTGGCAGGACTGAAAGATGGACACTGACCGCCACGGCGAGATAACAAATATGACTAGTTTTGTAACTACCATTGCAATAAATTACATGCTTCCTGTCATGAAGCTTCTATGTATTTGTGTCCATGAGGGATTAGGAGCATATGCCTGAGGGAAAAGAGAACTGAGAATCAAAATATTTTGTGAAATGAGTTGATTAATTACAGCACTCATTCCGTCATCTCAAAAAAAAGGTGCAAGGATAATGATACAGACACAGCTAAAGTACCCACTCCAAATGTCATGACTCCAAAGGCAAAGTACTGATAAAATCATTGCATCAATGTAACTTTATATATAGATGCTGTCCTAGCTCCCTATATTAAGTACCTGAATAAATTAAATGGCTATAGTGTAGTGTATATAAGTAAAATAAAAGTATAAATATAGTGTGCAATATTATCGCATTTTGTTCCATCCAACCAGCTCCGAAGACCTGACAGACATGACTGCTAACTCCAAAGTTTGATTTTTCTGTTGCTATGTGCAGCCCGAAAACGCAAATATTAAGAATAAAAGGTGAATTTTTCATTCTATAGTGAACATATGGTACAGTACACATTGTTTATAACACTTGCACACAGACTTTCCACTTCTACTGGAAGTTAATGGCAGCCAACTACATAAACAGCACCCTCTACAGGACATGTGGAACCTCCCCTCCATGAACAGGTATCGTTATTTTCTTCGCCAATCAGATTATAGGACTGTTAATAGGTAGTGCAGAGTCGGAACCAAAACATTTCAATGAAAATACTAAATTCAATGTCAAGTACAGAAAGCAAATTGGAGTTGATAGAAAGATGGGATTAGGGAAAGATGATTAAAAGATTTTATTTACATTTCCAACATTAATCTAAGTTCTGAAACAAGGAGGTGCCACATTTAAAATAAATGTTTACTGTCAGAGAGATGGCAGGCAGTAATTGAGACTTACTACATTTCTAAAAGACTAGTTAACATTGGAATGGATAAGATCTAAGTTTTTCTGGTGGATTTAGTTTGTTAGAATAAAGCAGGCAAAGTACCTTCACATCTTTCTATGTATTTGGAAGGGGAATCAGATGGTAAGGTGACACCTTGGGAAGATTTTTGAGGAACATTGCATTCTGGATAGCAAGTACCAGATTTTCACATGTGCGGCTGGTGAAAGTTGATGCTTGATTCTCAGGAAATGACAGTTCCTACTGTAAAGTCTGGTTGCAGTTCTTTCCAGTTAGCTACCTGTCTGAAGGGGCGTCTGCAGGAGAGCAAGAAGTGAATAGAACTGTCATATTTCCCTATGAAGTGGAAAGGAAATTCAAAGGGGAGGGCAGTTTCATATGTTTCCTGTTAACAGAGCTTGGGAACACACCCTTATCTGTTGAATAGTTCCAGAAGAAAAAAAATTAAGATTTTAGAAAATGGTTTAATGGGGTGGGGGTAACTGAAGCTCCAAAACATGCACTTGTGGCAAGACAGTAAAGCTTGACTATTTTGTTCCATGATTACAAGATATTGGTATCTTCACATAAAAACGACTGCAACCTTTAATATGGACAAAGTGATCATAAAAATGATCAAAGCATTCAAACTAGCATTGACAATATATAAAGACTTCCCTTTAAAAGTCCTGACCAAAAATAATTGCACTGGAAAAGCGAACTTATTTTTTAAATTATAGATATTGTCTGAAATGCTGAGTATTTCCAGCATTTTCTGTTTATAAGTGGATGAGCAGAAAATTTGTCCAATTAAATATTGGGAAGAATAAAGATATTTTATGTCCTGCCACAAACTCTGCTCTCTCACCACTCATTTCAATTCTTTCTCCTGTTAACTATCAGAGACTGGACCAGACTGCATGAAAGCTGTCATCTACCACTCCAACATTAAGATTGCCTATTCTCACCTCCTTAATTTGCTCAATTCCTCCCTTGCTTCAGTTCCTCTGCTCCTGAATTTTCACCCACATTTCACCTTTACTGGTTCAGGATGTAGGTTTGCTCATTGAGCTGGAAGGTTCATTTTCAGATGTTTCGTCACCATACTAGGTAACGTAATCAGTGAGCCTCCGGATGAAACACTGGTGGTATGGCCTGCTTTTTGTTTATGTGTTTAGGTTTCCTTGGGTTGGTGATGTCATTTCCTGTGGTGATGTAATTTCCTGTTCTTTTTCTCAGGGGGTGGTAAATGGGAACCAATTCAATGCATTTGTTGATAGCGTTCCGGTTGGAATGCCATGCTTCTAGGAATTCTCGTGTGAATCTCTGTTTGGTCTGTCCGAGGATGGATGTGTTGTCCCAGTCAAAGTGGTGTCCTTCCTCATCTGTATGTAAGGATATTAGTGAGAGAGGGTCATGTCGTTTTGTTGCTAGTTGATGTTCATGTATCCTGGTGGTTAGTTTTATGTCTGTTTGTCCAATGTAGTCTTTGTTACAATTCTTGCAAGGACAAAATGACATTAGTTTTGCTTGTTGTCTGTATAGGGTCTTTCAAGTTCATTAGCTTTAGTGTGTTGGTGGGTTTGTGGGCTACCATGATGCCAAGGGGTCTAAGTAGTCTGGCAGTCTTTTCCAAGATGTCTTTGATGTAGGAGAAAGTGGCTCAGGTTTCTGGAAGTATTTTGTCTGCTTGTTGGGGTTTGTTGCTGAGAAATAAGCACACTGTATTTATTGGATACTCTTTCTTTTTGAATGCACTGTCTCGGTGATTTTCCTGTGCACTGCGTAGTTCCTCTGTGCTGCAGTGTGTGTTGGCTTGTTGGAATAATATTCTGATGCAGCTTTGTTTGTGGATGTTGGGATGATTGCTTCAGAAGCAATCTAATGGTGACTGTCTTTGATCTGGATATGCCCCAAGCTCTAGGGTTTTCTCCATAAAGCTCTCCACCTCTCAATCAATGTTTCCTTTAAATTGCTTTGTAGCCCAGACAATCCCATTAAAATCTCAAACGTGGTGCTTAATTTATTGTGTTTGCAAGATTATGCAAAAAATGTAAAGAACCTGTGCAGTTAAGCACATCACCTCAATTTGGTAAAAGGGTATATTGCTTTCTACCTCATGTTCATTTTCTGACTCTTTTCTTGAAATTTACCCCATTGTCCAAGCTCTTGTTCATCTGTGTTAATATCTTATCATATGCTGTAGTGTTACATTTCGCTTTGTAATGCACTGAAGCAACATGGGATGTTTTATTACATTAAAGCTCCGACATAAAAGCAAGCTGTTTTTGGTTTTTTGCTCTTTAACATCCATCTAGCATTTTGACTAAACCGAACAGGTATGAAATCAAATTGAATCAACTATCATTATTATTTTTATTTTTCACCCTTTCTGGTTAGTTCCTGAAAATGAAAGTGCACTTTTTAGCCTGTATTAAATAACTATTTGAAATATATATTAAGAAATATCAGTCTAATTTTACACATACAACATAACAACATAGGCCATGCATCATTAAAAGAACTTCACTCTGGAGCCAACTGATTTTATTAGAAGTGACTAGAAGATCTGATAGATATTTCTGCAGTTAAATGCTGTCTGATAAAATTATTTTCTTATAAAACATTAAAACTGATGATCAAGTGATGTTTAATCAGAGAATATAAACTTCTTACAAAACAAACACATTGCAATTGTATTTTCTTACCCACGTCATATTGCTGCGAGATGTAGTATTGTATTGGCATTCAGTCACTAAACTATCGCCCTGTAAGACATTGTAAGCACTTTTAAACATTAATGTGAATTTAGCAATAAAAATATAGAACGCAGTGTAATTTGACATTTAAATGAAAGACCTAGAAATTAACATAAACTTGAATAAGAAAATCAAAGTTATAAACGGAAATTCAAGTTAAAAGTTGTTCCTGCCTTTATGCACTCCCGGTGATAACAGTTACACATCTGACATTGGTGGGTCATTCATTAGGGTAACATAAACCCCAGGCTAATGCTTTGGTGAGATAGATTCAAATCCAACAGCAACACGTTAAATTTATAAATAAAAAAAAATCTGGAATTGAAAGCTAGTCTCAATATTAGTTTTCATGAAGCTATTGGAATTCTGGGTAATCTAAGATGGAGGATAGGATACTTTTGGTTGTCAGAGTTCCTTTTTTGAGGTTTCTTCAGTGTTTGAGCTGATTTCCTTGAATTTTGAAGCAGCAATGACTGCTTACAAGCTGTTGCATTTTTTTGGAACTTTAGCAAAAGAATATCAAAACATGAGTGTGATCAGAGACCATGTGGGAGGTGGAAAGAAAAGAATCAGTGAACCTGCACAGCTGTCTCACCAGGCAGTGAACCTTCACAGCTGACTGCCTCTGCTGTTTGTTTTATGTATCTCTGGACATTGTTTAGTTTTCTTGGACAAAACTTCAAACAGCGGAATTCACAGCTGATTTTGGAGAAGCTTATTGTCAGGAGCTCCTAACAGCAGGGGAACAGCTAAATGGTTTATTAAATCTAATTATACTGTCTGTAAATTTATTATTGTGTGTAGGGTAATTTTTAAATATGTTTTACTGAGATCTGTGTCTAGATTAAAGTGTTTTTTAAAATATAAAACATAGGTACCAAGATAACTTAGAGCAGTAAGACCGTGCTATTTTCTGGGACTGTAGTTTGGTAAGGTGCAAAGATAGCCTTTAGCAGAGTGATGTGCTCTTCCTATAGGATGTAGGAGATAAGGGAGAATTTCCACATTACCGATGATCATGTCTGCAGGAAATGTGTTTGGTTTTGAATCTTTCAGATCACATGGATAGGTTGAAGCAGCAGTTAGAGGCAGGGAGGAGTTTATAGGAGCCAGGGGTATGATGGATGGCAGTTTCAGGAAGGTAGAAAAACCACAGGTACAGTCAAGTAGATGGGTTACCTCTAGGAAAGGTAGGCGGGGTAGTCAGGAGTCTCCTGTGGCTATCTTCATCTCAAACAAGTATGCAATTTTGGAAAAGTAGGGGGGTGATAGACTCTTAGGGGAATGTTGCACTGACAGCCAAGTTTCTGAGACTGGCTGTACTGTAATGAGGGGTACACAAGGTTCCAAGAGATCGATTGTAATAGAGGATTCTCTCGTCAGAGGCACAGACAGATGTTTCTGTGGCCGGCAACGAGATATCAGAATAGTGTCGTGTTGCCTCTCGGGTGCCAGGGTCAGGGATTTCTCTGAGGAGAGGATACAGAATATTGTCACAGGGGAGAAGGACCAGCAGGAGGTGGTTCTACACTTTTGTACAAACAATCGAGGAAGAGAAAAGTAAGAGGTCCTGAGTAGCGAATAAAGAAATCAGGCAGAAGGTTAATAAGTAGGTCCCTGAGGGTAGTAATATCTGGATTATCCACGGTTCCATGTGCTAGTGAGAATAGGGATAAGAAGATAGAGCAAATGAGGGCATGGCTGGGGAGCTGGTGCGGGGGAGAAGAATACACATTTTTTGGATCATTGGAAGATCTGCTGGGGTGAAAGTGACCTGTAAAGGGATGGGGTGCATTGGTTGAATTGGAAGGGGACTAATATACTGGTGAAGATTTGCTAGAGTCACCTTCGAAGGTTTAAACTAGTGGGGTGGGGTTATGTGGTAAAATCCAGAGATATAACAAGAAAATGAATCAGTCTGGGGCTGGTGCAGTTGGGAAAATGAGCAGATCAAATAGTCAAGGCAGGCAGGACCAAAGCAAAGAACAAGGTAAGACTGACAAATTAAACTCCATTTATTTAAATGCAAGAAGCCTGACATGTAAGGCAGATGAACTCAGGGCATGGTTGGGAACATGGGACTGGGATATCGCAGCCATTACAGAGACATGGCTCAGGATGGACAGGACTGACAGCTTAGTATTCCAGGGTACAAAAGCTTTAGGAAGGATAGAAAGGTGTGTGTGTGTGTGTGTGTGGGGGGGGGTGAGGGAAGCATCAGACGGGGTGGGGGGGTGGCATTTTTGATGAGGGATAATATTACAGCTGTACTTAAGAAGGATATTCCAGGGCATATGTCCAGTTCAAATGAAGTTATATGGATCAACTGAGAAATCAGAAAGTGATGAGCACCTTATTGGGATTGTACTGTTGACACCTTTATAGCTGGCAAATTTGTAAGGAGATCTCAGTTATCTGTAAGAATAATAGGATAATAATGCAATATCTTGAAAAGTGTCCATATTATAGAAGAGGTGGTGTTGGATATCTTAAAATGCATAAAGGTGGATAAGTCCCTGGGAACAGTTCAGGTGCATCCTATAGCTTTGTAGGAAGCTAGGGAAGTGAATGCTGGGCCCCTTGCTGAGATGTGTGTGTCATCGAGAGCCAGAAGACTGGAGGTTGGCTAACATAGTGCCATGATTTAAGAAAGGTGGTGGGAAAAGCCAGGGAACTATAGACCAGTGAGCCTTGCATCAGAAGTGGGCAAGTTATTGGAGGGGATTCTGAGGAACAGGATTTACCCATATTCAGAAAAGCAGGGACTGGTTAGGAATAGTCAACATGGATTTGTGTATGTTAGTCTCACTAATTTGATTGAGTTTTTTGAAGAAGTTATGAAGAGGATTGATGAAGGCAGAGCAGTGGATACTGTCTATATGGACTTCACTAAGGCATTCGACAAAGTTCCAAATGGTAGACTGGTTAACAAGATTAGATCACATGGAATCCAGGGAGAGCTAGCCATTTGGATACAAAATTGGCTTGAAGGTAGGAGACGGAGGGTGGTGGTGGAGGTTTGCTTTTCAGACTGGAGGCCTGTGACCAGCAGTGTGCCACGGGGATCAGTGCTGGATTCACTGCTTATTGTCATTTACGTAAAGGATTTGGATGCAAATATAGGAGGTATGGTTAGTAAATTTGCAAATGACACCAAAATTGGTGGTGTAGAGGACAGCGAAGAAGGTTACCTCAGAGTACAGTGGGACATTGCTCAGATGGGCCAGTGAGCTTAGGACTAGCAGATGGAGTTTAATCTAGATAAATGTGAGGTGCTACATTTTGGTAAAGCAAATCAGAACAGGACTTATATACTTAATGGTAAGGCCCTGGGGAGCACTGCCGAACAAGAGGACCTTAAATTGCAGATTCACAGTTCCTTGAAAGTGGAATCGCAGGTATACAGGTTAGTGAAGAAGGCATTTGGTATACTTGCCTTCCTTAGTCAGTGCATTGAACATAGGAGCTGGTCATATTGCACCTTTATAGGGCATTGGTTAGGCCACTTTTGGAATCCCAAATTCCATTCTGGTCTCTTTACTTTAGGAAGGATGTTGTGAAATTTGAAAGGATTCAGAAAAGATTTACAAGGATATTGCCAGGGTTGGAGGGTTTGAGCTATGGGGAGAGACTGAATAGGCTGGTGCTATTTTCTCTGAGCTTCAGAGACTGAGGGGTGACCTTACAAAGGTTTACAAAATCAGGAGGGGCATGGACAAGGTGAATTGTCAGAGTATTTTCCTCATGATAGGTGAATCCAAAACTAGAGGGCATTGATGAAGGTGAGAGGGGAAAGATTTAAAAAGGAACCATTGGGGCAACCTTTTCATGCAGAGGGTGCTGAGTGTATGGAATCAACTGCCAAAGGAAGTGCTGGAGGCTGGGACAATTACAACACTTAAAAGGCATCCGGATGGTTATATGAATGGGAAGGGTTGGGAGGGATATGGGCCAAGTGCTGGTAAATGGGACTAGATTAATTTAGGCTATTTGGTCGGCATGGACGTATTGAACCAAAGGTTCTGTTTCCGTGCTGTACATTTCTGACTCTAATTGCCTTGATATGTTATCTGGTTCACTGATGGAAATCTCTCATCTTACCATTCGAGCCTATATGAAAATCCAGATGCACAATAACGTGTTGACTCTCAGCTGCTCTGCAACGTAAGCCATTTAGGGCAATGAGAGAAGGGGAACCAATTCTGACCTTTTCAGTGAAGCTCACATCCCACGAAAAGAATAAAGAAAAATGTCAGTTCCTCTTCTGGCAATGAATTGATATTTTTCCAAAGGCACATGGGCATCTGTTGTGTCAGAGCCTAACAAACCAGCCAAATTGTTTACACGGTTGGAAGTTCAACTTGTAAGATATTGGAGGATTTTATTACTTTGCTGGCAGTTATTTGCAGTTCTCAGCACCTCCCATCCAGAAGGCATATTATTGCAGCCACTTCAGGGAAAACCATTGTATCTGCTGCAATGGCAGCCGCTGCTGGTACCTTCATGGTGTCAATGCTCTTCTGGCACTGTACTCTCAGCAGTACAGAGATTAGCAAGGGCAGTCATTGGCGCTATTCGTGGGCCATTCCGACCAGACACATTTTACCCTAATCACGAAACAAGGTAGCCCTTTGAAAAAAAAGCAAAATGCTGGAGATACTGGAAAACTGAAACAAACAGAGCAAACACTGGAGACATTCAACTGGTCTGGCAGAATAGGTGGAAAGAGAAACAGAGATAATTTCCTGAAGAACGTCGTACCAGACTTGAAACGTTAACTCTATTTCACGCTCCTCAGATGCTGCCAGATGTACAGAGTTTCTCCAGCTTCCTCTCTGTCGACTTTGTACCCTCTTCCCCAATCACTAATAATAATTCCTCAGGAAATTCCTTTAAAAGGGGAGAGATTCTTTGTTCAAACACCCACTGTCTTGTCAGTTCATATCTTTTCATATTCATTACTTTGTTTTGTTACATATGAAAACTGTTCATTTTGAGTTCATTGCTACAAAAATCCAAGTTTATAAAACCAAAGCTAATAAGTTCCATACCGGCTGAAGAACTCTTTCCTCTTTCAAATAGCGAAATTCTTGAAAATTAAAGTCAAACTCATCATCATGTGCAAGGAGAGGTTGCTCTACATCATTCCTGAAATGCCTTATCCTTAGAACTCGTCCTGCAAGATGTGAATGGAGAAGAGCAGCAAATACATGGATCCCAGATGCTTTTTCCTGAGACAAAGCCTGTGTAATGAAAAGTATTTTTCAATCTAAAGGAAACTTACTACAAGTAAAGTACTTGTTTTTTTGTTTTTGACAAGCTTTGAGAGAAAATCATATTTTAGCAATTAAATCATTGCATTTGAGCTGAAAACAAGCAACAAAGCACATCAGTACATTTATACAGAATGTTTTTGTAGAAGAGACTATGATTCTCCACAAGTTTACAAAGTCTAACCGCTGTTAATCAAACTGAATTCATAAAACAAAAGGCTGGAGTTATTTTTAGGTAAACATCAGATGGGTTCACACAGGTACTGCTGATATCTTAACTCTGGATGTTTTCTTTCCCTGAACTTGAAATGTAACAGAATTACAGGAGGTGGAATGTGTATGCAATACTTGCTACTTCTGTGGTACCACTAGATGTCGTCAATGGCGTTTGTGATTAAGTCAGAGGATATACTATTTTATAACAATGTGGTCAGTCACATGAAAACATAAGGCATTTAGCCCCATTTATTTGCGGCATTAACAGATATAATCACAAAGAGTTTTGATTTACTTTTTGCTAATTGGATGTAGTCAGCAAAAGTAAGGTTGGCATTCTTTGCCCACATTTAATTACCCTCGAGAATGTGGTCATGAGCTGTGTATCTGTGTAATGTAGGTACACCCAGAGTACTAGGTAAAAACAAGGACTGCAGATGCTGGGAACCAGAGTCCAGATCAGAGTGGTGCTGGAAAAGCACAGCAGGTCAGGCAGCATCCGAGGAGCAGCAAAATCGACGTTTCGGGCAAAAGCCCTTCATCGGGAATAGGAGGGGCTTTTGCCCGAAATGTCGACTTTCCTGCTCTTCAGATGCTGCCTGATCTGCTGTGCTTTTCCAGCACCACTCTAATCTAGACACCCAGAGTACTGTTAGTCTGGGAATTCTAGACAATGGAGGAATAGTAATGTGCATAGAAACTAACAGCAGAAGTAGGCTATTTAGCACTTCAAGCCTGCATTGCCATTCAGTATGATCATAGCTGATCATCCAACTCCGCAAATCCTTTGATCCTTTTGGCCCCAAGAACTACACCTAACTCCTTCTTGCAAACTTTCAGTGCTTTCACCTCAATGCTTTCTGTGAAGGAAAATTTCACAGGCTCACCATTGTCTTGGTGAAGTAATTTCAGTCCAAAATGCCCTCCCCTATGTCCTTAGACTATGACCAATGGGTATATTTCCAAGTGAGAATGGTCTATGTTTTTAGAGATAGTCATGTCCCTTTGTATGTTTTCGTTGTTCCATCAGGTGAAAGGAGTAGCAAATTGGATAATTGGTGGAGTTTTGGCAGATTACTGTGGTGTGTCTTGTAGTTGGTACAGACTGATGCCACTTTATGCTGGTGTTGGGAGACACTGAACATTTAAGGTGGTGATTTAGGAAATAAATGTCATTACTCTGAAAACTGTAAATGAGTGTCTTTACTATGCTATATATTTAAACAAACACTTGGAAAGAAGAGATCTGAGACAAAAGCAATAAGCCGAAACCTAACAGTAAGCTTACAGGCATAACTGACTTTCAAAGAAAAACTATCAACACAATATTTGAAGACATAAAATAATCTAGTTTGGAAATTTTAGTTATAGAATTGTGAAATTTGTAATTTGTTAGACTCATTTTTATATAAATTCATAAATGTGAACATAGTTTTCAATAAAAAATTAAATTGGCTAAAAATGATTCTAAAGGAAGTTTTATATATACCAGTGATTCAAATATAAAGCATGATTGTGAAAAATTGATTAGACTATAGTATTCTTTTTTCTATTGTAAAACTGTGCCCAAGCAAAGAGGGTTAATATTCACAGGAAGTGTGCACCATGTCAAAAACACTGTCAATAAATATTGGTGTATAAGATATCAGATAATTAAAATGTTTTAAAATTAAAACATTAAAAAGGTTTTAAGACCAAAACATGTTAGACACACCTGTAGTTTCAAATATTTTAAGTTGGTATGGATTATTTCATTAAACACTAAAAATGGTTTAAAACTGGTCAAGTTTTTATTTCAGATATTACCATTTTGCAAACCCTGGCAAAATTACACCATTTATAGTAATAAAAGAGCAAGGCAAGAAATCTATTCAAAATTCATTTTTAAGGAACAAAAGAGGACATAACAAGAATGCAGGTAGGTTTGTCACAATGTTAGTCTTTTTATGAGGTTACTATGTCCTTGAGTTTGTTTTCCCCAGAGAGGGGTAAATTGGCTAGGCTCCAACTAGGCTGGGCTTGAAAGGTTTATTGAGGCCCTCTTTGTTCACCCCCCATAGATAATGCCTCCGGCCTAAGGCTTTCATGTCTTTTAAAAAAAGGTATAATCAAAGGGGAGTGGCCAGCTAGCTGGGTAGCGAGCCTTCATTTAGATTCAGTTTAGCAGCAGTGTGTGCGCAGAAAAACTGCTGGCTCTCTCCTTCCTTCTGACTTCGTAACCTGTAAGCTTTCTGTGTCATTTTTAACTCTTTGTGCTAAGGAGTCTTTTTATGGGGATTGTTGTAAGTATCTTTGGGGCAGCATCATTAAATTGAGATAGTTTGTCGGGTTTTTAGGTAAGATAAATTATCCGGTATTCTGTTTTATGTTCTTTGTGTATCATTCCGTAATTTTGTAAATAAATTCTGTTTGTTTAAAACTTTGCAGTCGGACCAGCTAATTCATTCCAGGAATACCCACTATACACTTACCTAAAACAAATAGCAAAGTACCTGCTTAAAAATGTTTTGAGGGGTTGGGCCTGGTCCATAACAGGTTAAATGAGTGGGCAAAATCTGGCAGACAGATGCTGTAAAACATCAAAAAAATGTCAAATTGTTCACTTTGACAGGGACAATATAAAACCAGATTATTACTTAAACACAGAACAGCTGTATAATTCCAAGGGCAGAAGGATCTGTGTGTTCTAGTGCATGCGTTACAAAAGGTTAGTTTGCATGTACAGCAAAGAAGTCAGAGGTCTATTGGAATGCTAACTTTTATTTTGGCAAGAATAGACATAAACATAAGGATGTTATATTTCAGTTATAAAGTGACCACACAACAAATACTGTGTGCAGCTTTGGTTTCCCTATTCAAGGAAGGATGTAAATGTTTTGGATGCAGTTCAGAGGAGGTTTATAGCATTGACAAGAGGAATGAGCTGATTGTCTTAGGAGGGAAGATCGGACATGCTGGGCCTGTTTTCACTAAAGTTTCAATAAATTAATGTTATTTTGATAGAAGTATAAAAGATTCTGAATGGTCTTGATAAAGTGGACATGCAGAAATTGGTGATGCTGCTTTAAACTATAGCAGTCACCCTTTTAAGACACATATGATATGACTTTTTTAAAAATCTTCGAATGTTGTCCGACTTTGAAACTCTCTTAGAAGCTGGTTGAGGTGGGATCATTGAATATTCTTAAGGCAGAAGGAGTTAGATTCTTCTTAGGCAGGGGAATCAAAAGTTAGTTGGAAGTAGATTGGAATATAAAAATTGGAACACAAACAAACATATTGGCCATATTCTTGTTCACTGGTGCAGCAGGCTTGAAGGGTTGAATGGGCTACTTCTGCTCCTATTTCATGTGTATCTATTACTATATTCAGAACGGATTAAATTTGAGAGGTCGGCAAACATCCTTGTAGAGGCACTAGAGATTCCAGAAACAGCACTATGCAAAGCAAATACATTTAGTACAAACATATTTTCACTATTATCACTCTGACCTGGTAAAGAATAACATGTCTCTGATTAATGGTGAACTTGTTGCACAAGGACATCAATACCACAACTCAGTATCAGTGTCTTCCTTCTCAGTCACTACACTAAAACCAATCTCAGTGCAAATCAACATAAAGCCAGATTCAGAAATAAATAGTTATTCTCAGCGGACGATATGGGAGCTTACCTCCTCTAGGCATTCCATGGTGCAATGACCCTGTGAAGTATAACTTGGCATATTGGGTGGTATCATGTGGTAAAGACTGACCCAAACTCCAGTTTCAATAACTCCAGCATCATACTTTCTCAACACAGGTGTATACAGCAGTTTTAACCCAGAGCTGTCTACATATCCTATAAAAATAAACAATAGTTAAGTAGACAAGTTAGAAAACAAAATTTCAAGGCTGACTTGTTCATTTAATAAACAAAAGGTGAAATTAAATTCTCCATAGATGTACTTTGTTCGTTTGATGAGCTTCCTCCTACTTCTTTACTTTTAGTGCATAGTGCAATTCTAAGGCTAACAGTAGTGTGTAAGATAGTAACTAAGATTGGCAGCAAATTATTTATTCCAACTCTAATTTTAATTGTTAACCTTATACTTAAATGAGAAACATTTATCTTTAATGATTCAAACATGTTGTAGGAAATATGTTTTTGAAATATTTCCTGTTCTACTTTAGTATGGGTCCACACTGTATCCAGAGGGCAGAGATGAAACTGGGTGAGGCATTTTGCAAATAAGCCTCTACAAAATCAGTTCCAAATTCAAATCAGAATTTTAGAAATTTACTACAATTTCACTCTCAAGAGGGCTTCACTGGCTTTTACACTGCATAGTGGTAGTGTACCTCTTCCTGGCCCAGGAGGCCCAGGTTCAAGTCCCACCTGCTCCAGAGGTGTATAGTAACATCTCGGAAAAGGTTGCTTATGACAAAAGGTCTACATGGTCCTGTTGATATCAGAACTGAAATAGGTAATGCAGTTGCATGGTGGCTGTGCACTTGTAATCCACACTTGATGACACAGTATGTTACATTGCAATAAATTAGGCCACCATCTTATTTTCATGCCTAAATATTTAGTTTAATTATTTATTTTAGATATCAACCACAGAACAAGCCATAATCATAAGTTCATAATGAACAATAAAAATGAATCACTTCCTACATAGCAATAATGTATTTTATGAGACAATAAATCATTCTTGATCCAGTGTGATAGTGTTATAATCCAGGAGATTGGCACCAGATAATGATGCTTGTTTGAAGAGCTGGTGCAGGCATGATGGACTGAATTGCCACTTCCTGTGTCATAATAACACCGTACTTCTGTGCATCATTTATCTTCATGTACATTCCCTGTTTATGTCCCTTTTTTAACTTCTTCGACCCCAAATCCTTACCTATGTCTTTACTATGTGGATGAATTACTTTTTTAAAGCCCTAACCCCTTTTCACTTCACTGCCCTTCACAAAAAGTCATTAATTCAAAAATGTATGATCACTGGCCTCTTGCATACTTAATTCAGTACTCTTAATATACTTGTTCCTGAAATGTTGACCCTTATTCCCCAGCACTTTTCAAGGTCCTGATTATTAATGTACCTCCATTCTCAGTCCTAGCTTGCCCCAAAGCCAATCATAAAAAATAGAATTTATCCTTTCCAACCCCAACTCTGGGTTAATTCCTGCCTTCTAATTCACTCCAATTTCAATTGTGATCCTTCAATCATTTGATCAAGAGAGGATGAGGCAACCGTGGCTGACCTGCATAAAAGCAAAAGAGAAAGCATATAATGTAGCGAAGGGCAGTGGGAAGCCAGAGGATTGGGAAGCCTCCAAAGACTAACAGGGGATAACGAAGAAAAAAGTAAGAAAGGAGAAGATTAAATTTGAGCAAAGGCTAGCCTGCAATATTAGGAAAGATTGCAAGCATTTCTTTAGATATCTAAAGGGTGAAAGAGAGTCAAAAGTGGACACTGGACTGCTGGAAAATGATGCTGGAGAAGTAGTAATGGGGAACAAAGAAATGGCTGTAGAACTGAATAAACACTTTGTATCAGTCTTCATGGTGGAAGACACGATTAATATCCCAAAAATTCAAAAGAGTCAGGAGGCAGAGATGACTACAGTGGCCATCACCCCATCACCAAGGAGAACGTGCTAGAAGAACTAAAAGGTCTGAAAGTGGATAAATTGCCTGGACCAGATGAGCTTCACCCGAGAGTTCTGAAGGAGATAACTGAAGAGACAGTGGAGTCTTTCGTGGTAATCTTTCAGGTATTACTTATGATGATGCCGCTCCTTTAATAAAGTTAGTTTGTCTTTGTTTTTTTTGCAAGAGAAGTCATAAATGCATAGAATCTGATGTGTCTGGTTTGAATGGGTTTTAGGGCCAATTGATTATAGATAACAGATACTGCCTCAGACAAAAGGCTTTCAAGTATAAAACAAAATTGTACAATTAAATGGGAATGGCCAGTTCTCCCAGCTAACCTCTCTGTTTTTTTTCCGTTTTAGCAAGCTGTTAGTTTTTGAGGCTGCTGGTCAAAGAAACAGCTGCATAGAAAAATGCATTCCGTGCTTAATCTGTCTGCCATCTCTTTCTCCTGCAGGACCCTATGTTTGATTTTATCTTTTTTGCCGGGGATATTTATGGGGATGTTGCAGTATTTGGAACAGCATCATGAAGTTGCAATAGAGTTGATTGGGTTTTTTAAATTAAGTTATTCTGCATTCTGTCCTCTTTTGTTTATGTTTCATTCAGTAATCTTGCAAATAAATTTTGTTTTGTTTAAAACTAAGTGGTTGGGCCAGCTGCATCACTCCTGGAATATCCAGTTCACACCTGCTTAAAACAACTCGCAAAATTCGGGTCTGGGCTTCCTTCTTGAAATGTTTTGAGGGGTTCTGGCCTAGTCCATAACAGGGAGTCAGGGAGGGTCCCAGAGTACTGGAAAATCACTAATGTACCCCCCCCCCCCGTTTAAGAAGGCAGCAAGGCAAAAGACAGGAAATTATAGGCCAATTAGCCTGACATATGCTTTGGTAAGATTTTGAAGCCCATTGAGAAGGATGAGATTTCTGAATATTTGGAAGTGGATGGTAAAATAGGGCAAAGTCCACACAGCTTCATCAAGGGGAAGTCATGCCTGACAAATCTGTTAGTATTCTTTGAGATAATGAGCAAGTTAAACTAAGGAGAGCCAATGAATGTTACCTACCTGGACTTTGGTAGTGTGCCGCACAGGAGGCTGCTGAGTAAGACTAAGGGCTCATGGTATTAGAGGCCAGGTACTAGCATGGATAGAGACTGGCTATCCGACAGAAGGCAGAGATTGGGGATAAAAGGGTCCTTCTCAGGGTGGAAGCTGGTGACTAATCATGTTCCACAGTGTCAGTGTTAGGACAACAACTTTTCACTTTATACATTAATTATCTGGATAAAGGATCTGAGGGCATTCTGGTCAAGTTTGCAGATAGATGGAGGGGCAGGTAGTATTGAGGAGGCAGGGAGGATGCAGAAAGTTTAAAACTGGTTAGAAGAGTGGACATAGAACTGGCAGATGAAATACAAGGTGGGAAAGTGCCTGGTCAAGCACTTTGGTAGAAAGAACACAGGCATGGACTATTTTCTAAATGGGGAGAAAATTCAGAAATCTTAAGTGCACAGGTCTCACTTAAGGTAAACTTGCAGTATGAGTCAGTCGTTAGAAAGGCAAATGCAATGTTGTCATTCATTTCAAGAGGACTAGAAAATAAAAACAGGGATGTACTTCTGAGGCTTTATAAGGCTCTGGTCAGATCACATTTAGAATATTGTAAGCAGTTTTGGGCCCATACCTTAGCAGTAGCCCTGGAGAGGGTCCAGAGCAGGGTCACAAGAAAGATCCCAGGAATGAAAAGCTTAACATATGAGGAACATTTGAGGACTATACTCGATAGAGTTTAGAAGGATTGGGGTGGGGTGGAAATATGTTCGAAACTTACAGAATACTGAACAGCATGGGCAGAGTGGATGTTGGGAAGATGTTTCCATTGGTGGAGAGATAAGGACCCAAGGGCACAGCCTTAGAGTAAAGGGAAGACATTTTAGAACGGAGATAAGGAGAAACTTCTTCAGCCAGAGAGTGGGGAATCTGTGGAATTTATTGCCACAGAGGCTGTGGAGACCAGATCGTTGAGTATATTTAAATCAGAGATTGATAGGTTCTTGACTATCAAGGGGATCAAGGGTTACGTGGATAAAGTGGAAGAATGGAGTTGAGAAACTTATAGCCAAATTTTAATGGCGGAGCAGACTCAATGGGCCAAATGGCCTAATTTCTGCTCCTACATCTTATGCTGCCAAACCTGCTGAGTTTTTCCAGTAACTTCTGTTATTGATACTGCAAAGTTGTGTTTCACAGTGCCCTTTTCTGTCTGTGTGAATGCCTTTAATTCATACTTTATATTGGATAAATTCCCTCTAATTGCTTACATTATTTTAACAGGCATCATACATTTGATTCTATTCTATGCTCACTTCAATGAACTTAGTTTATCTACTATATTCTAATGCCTTTCAAAGCAAAAAGCGAATTTAAGAGCTCTAAACACTGATTAAAATCTTAATGCAGTATATTCACCATTCAATTAACATAATTTTTTTATTTGAATTGACAGAACTTATTGTTGAAATACTATAAATATTGTATTTGTGAATAACAGTGCTATGAAACTTTCATTTCCTATGATGTAAATACATTTAAGTTAATTTTTAATACCTGCACAATTTCATTTTAAGACCTGTCAATAGCATGAATGTGCTTGTCACAGAATATAGGCCATAAAATGGGAAACAATTAAATGTATCTGTTTTAACTATTTAATACATAAGTTACTAAATAAGGATTCTTGAAATAATCTAATAACCAGCTGTTACCCACTTGATATAAAATTACATGTACTAATTTTCACTGAGAACATTACATTTAACTTGGCCTCAACTGCTAAATTGGTGACTATTCACACACATAAAATCAATTTACACACATCTTTTTACAATTTAGAGCCATACAGCATGGAACCGGACCTGTCCGTCCAACCAGTCTACGCCAACTGTATTCCCAAAGTAAACGCGTCCCACTTGCCCACACTTGGCCCATATCCGTCCAAACTTTCCTGTTCATGAACTTATCCAAACATCTTTTAAATGTTGTAACTGTACCTTCATCAACCACTTCCTCTGGAAGTTCATTCCACACACAAACCACTCTCTGTATAAAACAGTTGACCCTCATGTCCTTTTTAAATCTTTCTCCTCTCACTTTAAAGATATGCTGCCTAGTTTTGAACTGCCCCATCCTAGGGAAAAGATCTTGGTCATTCACATTATTTATGCCCCTCATGATTTTATAAATCTGAATAAGGTCGCCCCTCAAACTCCTACGCTCCAATGAAAGAAGTCCCAGCCTTTCCAGGCTATTTTTACATCTCAAACCTTCCATTCTTGGCAGCATCATGGTAAATCTTTACTGAACCTTGTCTAGCTTAATGTTATCCTTCCTATAACAGAGTGACCAAACTGCACACGGGACTCCAGAAGAGGCCTCATCTACGTCCTATACTACTTCAACATGGCATCCCAACTCTGATAATCAAATGTCTGAACAATGAAGGCAAGCATGCTAAATGTGTTTTTAATCACCTTGACTACCTGTGATTTAAATTTCAAAGAATTAAGTACCTGAACCTCTAGGTTTTCCTGTTCTACAACACTAACCTGCTACTAATTGTTTAAGCCCTGTCCTTGTTAGTATTACCAAAATGCAATATCTCGCATTTGTCCAAAGTAAACTCCATCTGCCACTCCTCAAGCCACTGAACCAATTGATCAAGATCTCTTTGTAATCTTAGATATCCTTCTCCACTGTCCACTATATCACTAATTTGGTGGCATCTGCAAACTTACCAACCAGGTCTCCTATATTCTCACCCAAATCATTTACATAAATAGCAAATAAATGTGGACCTAGTAGCAATACCTGTAGAACAACCCTGATCACAGGCCTCCTGTCTGAAAAATAACTCTCCACTACCATCCTCTGTCTCGTACCACAAAGCCAATTTTGTGTCCACTCTGAATCCAGCATGATCTGACTTTCCTGATTAGTCTACCTTATGGAACCTTGTCAAAGGCTTTACTGAAGTCCAAGTAAACAATGACAACTGCTCTGCCCTCAATCTTTTTGATTGCTTGATTAAAAGTCTCAATCAAGTTTGTGAAACACAATTTTCCTCACCTAAAACTGTGCTGACTATCCTTAGTCATTCCTTACCTCTCCAAATGAACTTTTAACTTTTTGGAGAAAAAGATAAGTTTTCCATAATATTCTAAAACCAATATTATTATGATCACTAGTCCCAAATGTGATGATGTTGCTCCTTTAACAAGGTTATGTTGTCCTTGGCCTTTTTTTTAAATCAGAGAGGTTGTAAAAGACACAAACTCCGAGAAGTCTAAGTTGAAGGTTTTTAGGGTAAATTTGATTATAGGTAACAGATACTGCCTCAGACAACAGGCTTCCATTTTTTTGAAAAAAAAGCACTTAAACAATGAAAGGGTAGTGGACAGTTCTCCCATATCAGCTTTTCTCTGGTTTGGTTTGGTTTTTAGCAGTAGTGTTGTGAAGCTGTTGGATCCAAAGATGCAGGTCCAGGATGGTACTCTGACTTCTGTAAGACTCAGTGTTTGACTTTACCTTTTGTGCCTCAGGGGTGTTTATGGGGATTGTTGCAACTGGTTGAAACAGCATCATTAAGTTGGGATTGTCTGTTGGGTTTTCAGATAGGTTATTCTGTATTCTGTACTTTTTTGTTTGCGTTTCACTCAGTAATCTTGTAAATAAATTCTGTTTTATTTAAAACCAAGTGAGTTGACCAACTGCAACCCTCCTAGACTATCCATGTTACACCTGCTTAAAACAACTAGCAAAGTTAGGGTCTGGGCCACATTCTTGACATATTTGGAGGGGATCTGCCCTGGTCCATAACACAAAACATTCCACAACTATCACTTTAGTCACTTGCCTACCTTATTTCCCAAGTGAAGGTCAAGTTCTCTAGTGGGAACATTAGCATACTGATCACAAAATGACTCTTGAACATGTTTAACAAATTCTTCACAATCCAAATCTTTAACACCATGGCAGTCCTAGTCAATATTTGGAAAATTAAAATCCTCTACTATTACAACCAGATTATTCTTACATATATTGGAGATCTCTACAAATTTGCTTCTCAATTTCCCTCTGACTACTGGGGGAACCTATAGTACAATCCCATCAAGGCGATCATCCCTCTCTTATTTCTAATTTCAACCCATATATTTTCACCAAAATGATCCCTCAGAAGTATCCTCTCTAATGAGAGTAAAATTATTTGCCATAATCAAAATGCTACTCCCTCCTCTCTTGCCTCTTTCTGTCTTTCCTATTATATAAATGATTTGGACAAAGGGATGGTAGCTAAATTTGCTGGTGACAGAAAGATAGGCAGGAATTTTTTTTTTCAAAAAAATCATTTACAGGATGTGGGAGTCACCGGACAAGCCAACATTTATAACCCATCTCTAATTGCCCAGAGGACAGTTAAGTGCGAACCACATTGCTGTGGGTCTGGAGTCACATGTTGGCCAGACCAGGTAAAGACAGCAGATTCTCTCCTGAAGGACATTAGTAAACTAGGTGGGCTTTCCCTGACAATTGAGAATGATTTCATAATCATCATTAGATTACTAATTCCAGATATGATTCGGAGATGCTGGTGTTGGACTGGGGTGTACAAAGTTAAAAAATAACACAACACCAGGTTATAGTCCAACAGGTTTAATTGGAAGCACACTAGCTCATGTGCTTCCAATTAAACCTGTTGGACTATAACCTGGTGTTGTGTGATTTTTAACTTAATTCCAGATAGTTATTGAATTCAAATTCCACCATTTGTCATGGCAGGATTTGAACCCAGGTCCCCAAAACATTATCACAGTCTCTGGATTAATGGATAATCACCTCCCCTTAGTGAGTTGTGAAGAGGACACAAGGAGTCTAGATAAGGAGACAAATAGTTTGAGTGGGTGGACACAGATCTAGCAAATGGAGTATAATGTGGGAAAGTGTAAAATTGTCCATTTTAGCAGATAGAATAAAAAAGCATCTTATCTGAGTGGTGAGGCGTTGCAGAGCTCAAACACAGAGTCATAGAGATGTATAGCACGGAAACAGACCCTTTGATTCAACTCGTCCATGTTGACCAGATAGCCTAGATAAATCTAGTCCCATTTGCCAGCACTTGGCCCATATCCCTCTCAATCCTTCCTATTCATATACCCATCCAGGTGCCTCTTAAATGTTGTAATTTTATCAGCTTCAACCATCTTCTCTGCAGCTCATCCATACACGCACCACCCTCTGCGTGAAAAAGTTGTCCCTTACGGCCCTTTTAAAACTTTCCCCTCTACCTTAAACCAGTTCCCTCTAGCATTGGACTCCCCCACCCCAAGGAAAACTCATTGTCTATTTCCCTATCTATACTGCTCATAATTTTATAAACTTCTATAAGGTCATCCCTCCAGCCTCCGATGCTCCAGGGAAAGTAGCCTCGACATATTCAGCTTCTCCTTATAGCTCAAGCCCTCCAACCCCTCATAATATCCTTTTCAGGGTGGCACGGTGGCACAGTGGTTAGCACTGCTGCCTCCCAGCACCAGGGTCCAATTCCAGCCTCGGGCGACTGTCTGTGTGGAGTTTGCACATTCTCCCAGTGTCTGTGTGGGTTTCCTCTGGATGCTCCAATTTCCTCCCACAGTCCAAAGATGTGCTGGTCAGGTGAATTGGTCATGCTAAATTGCCCATAGTGTTAGGTGCATTAGTCAAAGGAAATGAGTCTGTGTAGGGAGTAGAGACAACCTTGGAATTTATAGTCCTGAGAGCCATACTTCAGTTGTTGGAAAAGGTTATAAGAGATAGGATTTATAATCATCTATAAAGGAATAAGTTGATTAGGGATAGTCAACACAGTTTTGTGAAGAATAGGTCATGCCTCACAAACCTTATTGAATTCTTTGAGAAGGCAACCAAACAGGTGGATGAGGGTAAAGCGGTTGATGTGGTGTATATAGATTTCAGTAAGGTGTTTGAGAACGTTCTCCATGGTAGACTATTATCCAAAATACGGAGGTATGGGATTGAGGGTGATTTGGCAGTTTGGATCAGAAATTGGCCAGCTGAAAGAAGACAGAGTGGTGTTTGATGAAAAATGTTCATCCTGGAGTTCAGTTACTAGTGATGTACCACAAGGATCTGTTTTGGTTCCACTGCTGTTTGTCATTTTTATAAATGACCTGGATAAGGTTGTAGAAGGATTGGTTAGTAAATTTGCAGATGACACGAAGGTCGGTGGAGTTGTGGATAGTGCGGAAGGATGTTGCAGTGCTGGGCTGAGAGTTGGCAAATGGAGTTTAATGCAGAAGCACATAAGGTGATTCACTTTGGAAGGAGCAACAGGAATGCAGAGTACTGGGCTAATGGTAAGATTCTTGGCAGTGTCGATGAGCAGAGAGATCTTGGTGTACTTGTACATTTGATCCCTGAAAATTGCCACCCAGGTTGATAGGGTTGTTAAGAAGTCATATGGTGTACTGGCTTTTATTGGTCGAGGGATTGAGTTTCATGAGGTCATGCTGCAGCTGTACAAAACTCTGGTGCAGCTGCACTTGGAATATTGTGCGCAGTTCTGGTCACCCCATTGCATGAAGGATGTGGAAGCTCTGGAAAGGGTTCAGAGGAGATTTACTAGGATGTTGCTGGTATGAAGGGAAAGTCTTGAGGAAAGGCTGAGGGACTTGAAGCTATTTTCATTAGAGAGAAGAAGGTTAAGAGGAGACTTAATGGAGGCATACAAGTTAATCAGAGGATTAGACTGGGTGGACAGTGAGAGCCTTTTCATTGGATGGTGACGGTCAGCAGGAGGGGACATAGCTTTAAATTGAGGGGTGATAGATGTAGGACAGATATCAGAGGTAGTTTCTTTACTCAGAGAGTAGTAGAGGCATGGAATGCTCTGTCTGCAACAGTAGTAAACTCATCAACTTTAAGGACATTTAAATGGTCATTGGATAAATGTATGGGTGAAAATGGAATAGTTTAGGGTGGATGGACTTCAGATTGGTTCACAGGTCGGTGCAACATCGAGGGCCAAAGGGCCTGTAATGCACTGTGATATTCTATGTTCTAGATGTAAATAGATTTTCGATTACCAAAAGGATTATGAGGGATATGCAGGAATGTAGAGTTGAGGTTAAGATTAGATCAGCCATGGCCTAATTAAGTGGCAGAGCAGGCTCATTGGGCCAAGTGGCCTACTCTTGTTCATTGTTCAGATGTTTGCAAATTCAGTGACTGCCTGGAAAAGACCTGTGTTGCACCCATAAACTTTGAGGGAAAACTCAAACAAGAAGAAAATTAACAATAGTTAACAAAGGAGCTGACCACGCCCCCTCTCAGCAGAAAGTCATCTGGTGTTTTACCCAAAAGGGATAAACAGAAAAAAGGAGTATAAACTGACTCAACACTAATGTGTGTATGTTAGTTATCAGCCTGACAAAGGGCCAGTCATCAAAATATCCTTACACTTTAAGTGAAACAAAGGAGAAAGTAATAGGATGGCACAATGGCTCAGTAGCTAGCACAGCTGCTTCACTGCACCAGAGACCCACATTTGTTTCAAGACTCAGGCAACTGTCTATGTGGAGTTTGCACATTCTTCCAGTGTCTGCACAGATTTCTTCCAGGTATTCTGGTTTCCTCCCGCAATCCAAAAACATGCAGGTTAGGTGGACTGGCCAACTATGTCCATGGATATGTGGGTTAGGTAGGTTAGCCATGGGAAATGCAGGGAAAGGGTAGGGAGTGGGTCTGGGTGGGTTGCTCTTTGGAGGGGTGACATGGACTTGATGGGCTGAATGGCCTGCTTCCATAATGTAAGGATTCTATTCTATGCACAAATTGAAGTCCATTCAATTGAATGTGGTAAATGTGTTGTCAATCAAGCTCACTGTTTTGTCCCAAATTATGCTGAGTTTCTTGAGTGTTGTTGGAGGTACACCACCAAGCCAAGTAGACAGTATTCCATTACACTCCTAACTTCTGCCTAATAGATGATGGACAGGCATTGAGGAAACAGGCAGTGAGTTACTTGCCACAGAATTCTTAGCCTCTCACCTCTTTTTTTTCATTAGATTAGATTCCCAACAGTATGGAAACAAGACTTTTGGCCCAACAAGTCCACACTGACCCTCCAAAGAGGAGCAACCCACCCAGACCCATTCCCCCACCCTATATTTACCCCTGACCAATGCACCCAACACTATGGACAATTTAGCATGACCAATTCACCTGACCTGCACATCTTTGGATTGTGGGAGGAAACCCACACAGTCACCTGAGGCAGGAAAACCTGTGTCCCTGGTGCTGTGAGACAGCAGTGCTAACCACTGAGCACTATGCCACCCAGACACAGTATTGATATAGAATCATACAGTATAGAACAGGCCCTTTTGTCCATAGGTCAGCACAGACCCAATCTACATAAATTTCATTTTCCAGTCCATAGCCTAGAATGTTATATCATTTCAAGTGCTCATCAGCATGACGTTTCTTGCTACTACTAGTCTCCTCAGCACTGCATTCCAGATCCCCACCCAATCAATGATGACTAATAGTGTTCAACTTCTGGTCAATGGTAACCCTCAAGATGTTGATAGTGGTGGATTCAGCATCCATAGAATTGCTATCGACTATCTAGAGAAATAGTTATTTTCTCTGTTATTGCAAATTATCACTGCCTAGCATTTTTAAGGCATAAATGTTACTTGTCACTGAACAGCATAAGCCTGCATTTTATCTAGGTCTTGCTCATATGAAACGGGCTGCTTCAATATCTGATTTGCAAATGGTGTTGAACACTGTGCACTCACCACTGACATCCTTAATCTCTGGCCTTATGATCTTGTAAAGGTCATTGATGAACCAACTGAAAATGGTTGGGCTGAGGACACTCCCTGAGGAACTCCTGCAATGATGACCTGGGTCTTGATGATTTAATTCCAACATCCACATTCATCTTCCTTCATGCCAGGTATGACTCCAACCAGTGGACACCTTTCCCTCCGATTCCCATTGACTCCAGTTTTGTTCAGGCTCCTTGTTGTCACACTTTCTCAAAAGCTGCTCAATGTCAAGGGCTGTCACACTTTCTCGCTTCTGGATTTTGACAATGGCTACAACAAAGTCAGACCCTTCCAGAACTCAAACTAACTGTTTGTGAGCAACCTATTTCTTTGTAAGTGTTACTTGCAAAGTAGAAGAAAGTGAGTCCTGATGAAGGGCTTATGCCCGAAATGTCGATTCTCCTGCTTCTTGGATGTTGGCTGATCTGTTCTTTTCCAGCACCATACTCTCTTACTTGATTGCACTGTCAACCTCTGTCACTTTGCAGATGATCAGGAGGAAATGGATAGGGGACAAATGGCTGGGTTAACTTGCTCTGCTTTATATGCACATGATATAAAGAGCAATTTTTGACTTTTCCAAGTAAATGCCACTGTTATAGCTATTATGGAACAGCTTGGCTTGGGGCACAGCTCATTTTGAATCACAAGTGCTCAGAATTATTGTCAGTATATTGTCGGAGCCTACAGTGTTTGCAGTATCTACTGCCTTCAGCCTTTTCTTGATAGCACATGGAATTAATTAAACTAACTGAAACCTGGCATCTGTGATGCTTTGGAATCCTCGATAAGACTGAGTCAGATCACTCACTTATCACTGGTTTTGATGCTTCAGATTAGGTAATGAACAAATGGAGGCATGGAAAATATTTAAGGATTCAAAAAGATATCCACAGAATGATTTTCTCTGGTGGAGGAATCCAGAACAAGGTTGCAAAGTCTTAATCTTAGATCTTGGCCACTTCAAAAGGAAAATAGTAAGTGCTTGTTCCACACAAAGGGCAGTGGAAATCTGGAACTCCGTCCTCCAAAAAGGTTGTGGATCCTGGATCAGTTGAAGTTTTCATGAGGCAACAGATTTTTGAAAACGTATGGCTCTTAAGAGACATAGAGCAAATATAGCGAAATTGAATTGAAGTATAGATCAACTCTTTGCTCCTTTGTGGACAATTTACTCCTTCGGGATGCGAGCCCATGTCTTTCCTCGCTTTTTCCATTCCCTCCTTCAGAAAAACCCTTCAGTGTCAGCCTTAGACCACTTGGCAGCAATTTCACCTCTATATTGGAAGGCTGCCATTTCAGCCCTACTCCAGATACTTGAGCACAAACATTTAGACTGACATAATATCATTAGACTTATACTAGCTTTAGAAAAAGGACAAATCAAATGAGAAGATTTAAATTCGAGAAGGTTGGATGGATTGGAATGAATGGCTGGCTATCTAAGACCGTAAGTGAACAATGAGAAGTCTTTGTTGCCATGTGTCTAGTTTTTACCCAAGCTCTTTCTTGTTGAAAGGGGCAAGGGCAGACCTCCACAACTATTAATCCCTGGATGACTAAACATACAAGGAGTTAAACAGAAAATGAAGCATGTGATGAATGTTGTTTCAAAACAGATACAATACCGAGCTGAATACAAAGAAGTCGGGGATGGTTGCACCAGGAAATGAGAGGTTCAAGGAGAGTGCATAAAAACAGATTAGCAGGGATCCAAAAAAGAAATACAAGAGCTGATTCTTAAAAACTTATAAATAGCTATAAAAAATACAAGGAAGAAGCACTGGTGAGTGTCAAAATAGAAGTTTTCACATAGAGTCAGAAGGCATGGTTGAAGTATTAAATCAGTACTTTGCATCTGTTTTCAATAAAGAGGATGATGTCCATGCCACAGTTAAGTCGGAGGTATTGGGGAAATAAATTGAAAGAGATTTGTTTTTTTAGAAAGGGGTATTTAAATGTTTGAAAGCTCTTAATGCAGAAAAGATTGGCAACGTAGGCACAGAAATGGCAGTTAGAGTTTAATCCAGACAAATGTGAGATGATGAACTTGAGAGGATCAAATTTAGGTGTGAATTATACTGGAAATGGCAGAACCCTAAGGAACGGATCTGAGAGTGCAGGTCCACAGTTCCCTAAAGTGGGAACAACACAGGTGGCCAAGGCGATTAAGAAGGCATATGGCATACTTGCCTTCATTGGCCAAGGCATGGAGTACAAGAGTTGACAAACCATGTTCCAGCTATATAAAACCCTTGTTAGATTGCATTTGGAGTACCGTGTGTAGTTTTGGTCACCACACTACCAGAAGGAAATGGAAGCATTGGAGAGTGTCAAGAAGGTTCACCAAGATGTTGCCATGTCTCGAGGGCAATGGCTATGAGGAAAGTTTAAAAAGACTGGGATTGTTTTCATCGGAAAACGGTGCCTGAGAAGACACTTGATAGAGGTCTACAAAATTATGAGAGGCATAGATAGGGTGGATAGTCAGAAGCTTTTTCCCTCAGAGTCAATTACAAGGGGGCACAAGTTCAAGGTGAGAGTAGGAAAGTTTAAGGGTGATGTGCAAGGGAAGCTTTTCTCACAGATAGTGGTAGGAGCCTGGAATGCACTGCCAGAGGAGGTGGTGAATGCAGATACATTGGAGACATTTAAGAGGCATCTGGATGGTTACATGAAAGGGAGGGAACAGAGGGATACAGGCCGAATAAGGACAGAAGGTCTGTTTTTTTGGTTTAGTTACAGCATGATGATTGGCACAGGCTTGGAGAGTTAAAGGGCCTGTTCTTGTGTTGTATTTCTCTTTTGTTCTTTGTTCTTATTCTAAATAACAAGCAAGAATTCCAAAGCAAAGAAACTGTGCTACACTCATAGAGAAGAGTGCTGAGATCCCAGCTGAAGTATTCTGGCTAATTCTGATCACTAAACTTTAGGAAGAATTTTTAAGGACTTAGAAAGCGTGCAAAGGAGATTTACCAGCTTGTTAGCAGCAATGAAAGGTTTCCAATATGTGGAAAAACCAGATACAGAGGAACCTCGATTATCCAAATACCACTTATCCAAAAATTGGATTATCCGAAGGAGATCTCCAGATCCTGATGGAAACATTACATCAAAGATGTGTTTCCAACAGTGATCGCATCTTTTGTTTACAGTGATTAAACAGGCACCGTCTCCAAATGACTGTCTGTCGCCCTCTCTCTCTCCCCACACTTTCCCTGGAGTTCTACACAGTGGTGTACCCTAAAACCCCCGTTCCCCAGATAATCTCTCCAACATTGTCCTGTACATGGGGAAAGGTGGAATCTGCCAAAAAGTTGCAGTAAAAAGTTGTGTGTGTGGGTGCTATTTGGAGACTTACCCCACAAAGGCAGCAGCAGCAGTGGTCTCGTTGTTGGTGTACAGTTCGGGTGCCCCAGAGAGGGGGCCGGGTGTGTGCCGGCTTGGGTGGCGGGCGGGGGGGTGGTGGTGTTGGACAGGGGCGGTGTGGGGGTTGGGGGGACAGTATGGGGGGCAGGGGACGGTGTTACACAGGGTTAGGGGTCGTGGGGATGGTGTTGCACAGGGTTGGGGGGGCGGGGGACGGTGTTGCATGGGGTTGGGGGCGTGGGAGTGGTGTTGGGGGTGGGGCTCACACGCTGTGTGCTGCTGCAGTCTCCTGAACAGGGAGCAGACTTCAAAAACTCCAAGCCCCAGTGGAAAGGCATTTAATCGATTAACCGATTAATCAATTATCCGAACGGAATTGTGCCCGCCTATCACGTTCGGATAATGAAGGTTCCCCTGTAAACTCCTAGGAGAAAGAAAGCCAAGGTCAAGAAGGGTTAGTAACTAAGTGTACAGATTTAATATAATTGGTAAAAGAAGCAGAGATTGGAGTAGGAAAACTTAAAATCATGCAGCAAGGTAGTGATGATTTAGAATGCAATGCCTAAAACGATGGATATAAATTCCATAACTTTTAACAGATTTGAACAACTAGTTGAAGATGACAAAAATGGAGCATGGGGTAGGAATCGTACATCGAGACTAATTGGAACCTCTTTCATATTGCCTACAGAATTCTGAAGTTCCAAAATTCTAAAACATTGGTTCTCTAAATTAAAGTTCTCTGCAATATTTTTGTAAGAAACAAAAGGATGATTCAGCATGCAGGTATTTACTTGTGTCAATAAGGTTAATAAAATTTTCTTACTGATGGAGCAAAGGATGTAGTCTAGCGCCATTCAGCACACAATGGGAAATGTCAATCCTCAAGTGGAGCATGTCTCATTTCAAGTTATACTGGTATGAGAGGAGTTTGCACTCAGTTGTCCAAAAATATGAACAGGAATGGATCATCTCAATTTTGCAGTTATAGGCTGCCATACTGTTACAGCTTTGAATAAACAAAGGTTTGTTAGGCTGAATGATGGTTTGTTTATAAAACAAGGAATCTAAGCCTCTTCTGTAAAATTTTGTTGCACAGCTTTAATTAGTATTTGACTCTCAATGGCCATAAAATGAGGAACAGAAAATTGATATTTTCCATGAAAACTTGCATTGGATTGGAGAGCTGTGTTCAGTAGGTTTTGTGATTTTAAGTTTTAGTTTTGAAGGTTATTAAGTTTTAGTTTTATGTTAAGGTTAACTTCGAATCATTGTGGAGAAGTAGCTTTTATTTTGTACACAAGATATTTAAAAAAACATTCCGTACCTGGAAGCTGATAGTCAAAGTGAAACATTCCATTTTTAATAGCTGGTAAGTTATGCATTCCATGTACAAATTAATTTTTAAGTGGATTGTTTGACTTTTTGCAGTTGCAGTCAAATGGAATAGGGAAATTTTGTAGTGAGTGCTGACGTTTGTTATAAAGTACTTTATGAATACTTGGTGATTTCATTGTCTGATCACTGGCAGTCTAATAGAAAATGATGGGTGGTTTTGTGCATATACAGAGGAACCTCAATTATCTGAATACCAATTATCCGAAAATCGGACTATCCGAAGGCGATCTCAAGGTCCCAAAAGAAACACTACATCAAAGACGTATGTCCAACACTGATTGCGTCTTTTGTTTACAGTGAGTAAAAGTGCTGCCGAGAACAGTCCTGGACTGATGGAAGCGCAGGCACCGTCTCTATATGACTGACCTCCCACCCCACTCTCTCTCTTCCCACACTTTCCCTGGAGTTCTACACAGGTGTGTAGCCTAAACCCCCTTCCCCAGATAATCTCTGTAACATTGTACAAGGCAGAGGTGGAACCTGTCAAAACGTTGCAGTAAAAGGTTGTGCGTGTGGCTGTGTGCATGCGCTATTTGGAGCCTCACCCCTCAAAATGGCGGTAGCAGCAGCAGCCGTCTTGTTGCTGGTGTCCAATCTGGCTGCCCCAGAGAAGGGGTGGGACAGAGGGGGGTGGGAGTGGGGACTGATGGGGGTTGCGTGGCGGGTGGGCGTCGGCAGGTGGCGATTTTGGGGGTGGACGGAGGGGGTGGTGTTGGGGGGGGGCCGGGGAAGAGGGTGGGGGACAGTGTTGGGGGCTGGGGTTGGATGGGGTTTGGTGGGGGGGTCGAGGGCTCGCGCGCGGTGTGCTACTGCCAGTCTCCTGAACAGGGAGCACACTTAATAGAAAACTCTGAGCCCCAGAGGAAAGGCATTGAATTAATTAACTGAATAATCAATTATCCGAATGAAATAGTGCCCGCCCATCTCGTTCGGATAATCGAGGTTCTTCTGTATTTGATTGTAGGTTCAGAGGACTTGCGGATAAATGCGTTCGAAGCAGAATCCCACACAAATCTGAATTCAGTTGTAAGTTGTAATAAGATGTGAATGGCTGACAAATTAAGGAAAAATTGTTCTTTTGGTAGTTCTATGACTGTTTTATAGCATTTTAAAGTTGGCTACTAGTTAGGAATCATGTTGCAGAGTAGCACGTATTGAATTGGGAGAACTGAAGTTTATAGAGGGAGGTGTTGGAGATGACGTCCTCAAAATCCAGGAGCAGCAATTACTGCATTATATGCTGTTGCATTGTTTTGGAACTTTGGGAGAAAGAAGATCAAAACAACAGCACTTTAAAAAGGAGGAAGACAGACAAAAGCAATGACCGTATGATCAGAGAAAGACACTGCTGTCTGATACAGCAGTGAATCTGCACAGTTACAGCTTTTGCTGTTTGAGTTAAGTATCTCTGGACAGAGTGCGTCGAGGAAACATTAACAAACAGCAAAATTCCGAGCTGACCTTGCAGGAACCTGTGTGGGAGAGGTCACAGTCAGGAACAGGTAAGTACATAGTTTTTAAGTGTAACCTTGTTGTAAACCTACAGTAGTGAGTAGAGTGGGCTCTTTCTTGATTAAATGGTTTATTGAGATCTGTCTCTTGATTGAATTTTAAAAATATAAATCATAAGTACTAAGTTAGCCTGGAGCAGTGTTGTTTTAGAGCAATAACACAGTGCTATTTTCTGGGTCGGTAGATTGTGAAGGAGAAAAGATGGCCTTTAGTAGAGTGATGTGCTCTTCCTGTTGGATGTAGGAGTTTAGGGAGAGTTTCCATGTTACTGGTGATTATGTTTGCAGGAAGTGTCTTTGGTTGTGAATACTATCAGATCGCATGATCAGTTGGAGCAGCAGTTAGAGGCAATAAGGAATTTAGAAGAGCTAGGGGGTATGAAGAATCACAGTTATAGGAAGGGAGAAAAGCCACAGACACACAGTCAGGTAGATGGGTTAACTCCAGGAAAGATAGAAGAGGGAGGTAGGTAGTGCAGGAGTCTCCTGTGGCTATCCCCATCTCAAACAAGTATGCTGTTTTGGAAAATGGAAGGGGTGATGGACTCTTAGAGGAATATAGCATGAACAGCCAAGTTTCCGATACTGACAATGGCTGGAATGTAAGGAGGAGTATGCAAGGTTCCAAGAGATCGATTGTGATAGGGGACACTCTAGACAGACATTCCTGCGGCTGGCAGCAAGAAATCAGAATGGTGTGTTGCCTCCCTGGTGCCAGGATCAAGGATATCTCGGAGAGGATGCAGAATGTTCTCAAAGGGGATAGGCACCAGCAGGAGGTCAATGTATACATTGGTACAAACGACATAGGAAGTGAAAAGGATGAGATACTAAAGCGAGAATATAGAAAGTTAGGCAGGAATTTTAAAAGGTTCTCGAGGATAGTAATATCTGGATTACTCCCATTGATAGGAGCTAGTGAGGATAGAGCAAATGAATGGCTGAGGAACTGGTGCAGGGGAGAAGAGTTCACAGTTTTGGATTATTGGAACCTCTTCTGGGATAGAAGTGACCTCTACAAGAAGGACAAATTGCACCTGAATTGGAGGGGGATTGATATACTGGCAAGGAGATTTGCTAGAGCTGCTCAGGAGGATTTAAACTAGTAAGGTGGGGTGGTGTCACAGGGAGATAGTGAGGAAAGAGATCAATCTGAGACTGGTACAGTTGGGAAAAGAAGCAAGTCAAACAGTCAGGGTAGGCAGTGACAAAGCAGAGAACAAGGGAGGATTGATAAATGAAACTGCATTTATTTCAATGCAAGAGTCCTAAAAGGGAAGGCAGATGAACTCGGGGCATGGTGAAGAACATGGGACTGGGATATCATAGCAACCTTTCACAGAAACATGGCTCAGGGATGGTCAGGACTGGCTGCTTAATGTTCCAGGATACAAATGCTATCGGTAGGATAGAAAGATGGGGGGGGGGGGGTGAGAGAGTTGGGGAGTGGCATTTTTGATCAGGGATAGCACTACGGCTATACTTCAGGAGATTAATCTTGGGAACACATCCAGGGAGGTTATTTGGGTGGAACTGAGAAATAAGATCACCTTATTGGGATTGTATTATATACCCAACAATAGTCAGCAGGAAATTGAGAAACAAATTTGTAAAGAGATCTCAGCTATCTGCAAGAATAATAGGGTGGCTATGGTGAGGGATTTTAACTTTCCAAACATAGACTGGGACTGCCATAGTGTTATGAGTTTAGATGGAGAGGAATTTGTTAAGTGTGTAGAAAAAAACTTTCTGATTCAGTATGTGAATGTACCTACTACAGAAGGTGCAAACCTTGACCTACTCTTGGGAAATGAGGCAGGGCAGGTGACTGAAGTGTCAGTGGGGGAGCACTTTGGGACCAGCGACCATAATTCTATTAGTTTAAAAAGTAATGGGAAAGGATAAATCAGATCTAAAAGTTGAAGTTATAAATTGGAGGAAGGCCAATTTTGATGGCATTAGGTAAGAACTTTCAAAAGTTGTTTGGGGGTAGATGTTCACAGGTAAAGGGACAGCTGGAAAATGGAAAGCTTTCAAAAATGAGATAATGAGAGTACAGAGATAGTATATTCCTGTTAGGGTGAAATGAAAGGGTGGTAGGTATAGGGATTGCTGGATGACTAGAGAAATTGAGGTTTTGGTTAAGAAAAAGAAGGAAGCATATGTCAGGCATAGACAGCAGAGATCGAGTGAATCGCCTTTCTACAAGGTAGGAGGAGTATACTTATGAGGGAAATCAGGAGGGTAAATTGGGGAACATGAGATAGCTTTGGTAAAGAGGGTTAAGGAGAATCCAAAGGGATTTTACAAATACATTAAGGAAAAGAAGGTAACTAGGGACAGAATAGGGCCCCTCAAAAATCAGCAAAGCAGCCTATGTGTGGAACCGCAGGAGATGGGGCAGATACTAAATGAGTATTCTGCATCAGTGTTTACTGTGAAGAAGTACATGGAAGATATAGAATGTGGGGAAATAGATGGTGACATCTTGACAAATGGCCGTATTACACAGGAGGTGGTGCTGGATGTCTTAAAATGCATGAAGGTGGATAAATCTCCAAGACTTGATCAGGTGTACCCTAGAACTCCATGGGAAGCTCAGGAAGTAATTGCTAGGTCCCTTGCTAAGATACTTGTATCATTGATAGTCACAGGTGAGGTGCCAGAAGACTGGAGGTTGGCTAACGTGTGCCACTATTTACAAAAGTTGGTAAGGAAAAGCCAGGGAACTATAGACCAGTGAGCCTGATATCAGTGGTGGGCAGGTTATGGAAGGGTACCCTGAGGGACAGGATTTACATGTATTTGGAAAGGCAAGGACTGATTAGGAAGAGTCAATATGGCTTTATGCATGGGAAATCATGTCTCACAAACTTAATTGAGTTTTTTGAAGAAGTAATAAAGGATTGATGAGGGCAGAGCAGTGGACATGATCTATATGGGCTTTGGATACAGAACTGGCTCGGGGGGGGTGGTGGAAAGTTGCCTTTCAGACTGGAGGCCTGTGACCAGTGTGACCACAAGGATCAGTGCTGTGCCACTGCTTTTCATCATTTATATAAGTGATTTGGATTTGAACATAGGAGATATAGTTAGTATGTTTGCAGATGACAACAAAATTAGAGGTGTCATGGACAGTGAAGAAGGTTACCTCAGAGTACATTGGGATCTTAGGGCCAATGAGCTGAGGAGTAGCAGATGGAATTTTTTTTTAGATAAATGTGAAGTGCTTTTGGAAAGGCAAATCATAGCAGGACTTATACATTTACTGGTCAGATCCTGGGGAGTGTTGTTGAACAAGAGACCTTGGACTGCATTCATAGTTCCTTGAAAGTAGAATTGCAAGTAGATAGGATAGTCAAGAAGGATTTTGGTGTGCTTTCCTTTATTGTTCAGAGCATTGAGTATAGGAGTTGGGAGGCCATGTTACAGCTGTACAGGACATCGGTTAGGCCACTTTTGGAACATTATGTCCTATTGGAAGGATGTTGTGAAACTTGAAAGGGTTCAGAAAAGATTTACAAGGATGTTGCCAGAATTGCAGAATTTGAGCAATAGGGACAGGATGAACAAGATGGGACTGTTTTCCTGGACCGTCAGAGGCTGAGGGGTGACCATATAAAAAGGTTTATAAAATCATGAGGGGCAATGATAGGATAAATAGAGTGGGGGAATCAAGAACTAGAGGGCATAAGTTTAGGGTGGAAGTGGATAATTTAAAAGGGACCTAAGGGGCAACTTTTTCACACAGAGGGTGGTGTGTGTGTGGAATGAGCAGCCAGAGGAAGTGGTGGAAGCTAGTACAATTACAACATTTAACAGGCATCTGGATGGGTATATGAATAGGGAGGGTTTAGCGGGATAAGGGGCAAGTGCTGGCAAATGGGACTAGATTAGGTTAAAATATCTGGTCAGCATGGAGAAGTTGGACTGAAGGGTCTGTTTCTGAGTACATCTCTATGACTCTGTATGAAAAATGAAGTAATTTGTCATGTCGATAGTTGGATTTTTGCTTTAGTTGCTTTAACTTAAAGCAGATTCATTTCACCAAGTCCGAAAGTTTGTAAAATGATTATGGTTTATTTATTGCAAAATAAAAATATAAAAATTTAGAAACTTGATAATATCTACCTTGGCATTATTAACTATATTTCATACATTCTGTAATTGTGGAAACATTCCTACCTTCCTGAGAATTAACATTATCATAGTGTATCTCCATCATTACATAAACTGGATCAGTTGATGTTCCAAGTGAAAGTCCAACATTAGATGGATAAGCAAATCCCTGCAATGATTATATGAAAAACAATTGTAAAATTATTCACATTGGTAATATATTTTAAAATCGAATTGAAAAGTAGTTTCTAAACCCAGCGTTCAGAATATCAAAATACTTATAAATATGCATTATGATTTGGGAAAACTTATTTCAGGAATATAATTTTAATTACAATTTCTACAATATTATAAAACTCATAAATGGAAAAAAGGTAAAGAGAGGAAATAATGGAATGAAAAAATTAAGTAATAGAATGAAAGAATTAAGTTTTAGATATCGCAATTCAAGCCTATAGTCTCATATTTGCATTTGGATGTTTTGACAGTCATGTGCAATGGTAAAAACGATAAGATGAAAACTGATAGTAAATAAATTATATTGTGTCTTTTTAATCGGTTCATGCTGTAATGTTCTGTAACGGACTGTAGTAGTGCGAAAATTCCTTGGAATGTATATGAAAGTTGTCAGTGTAAAGAATAAAAATAACTGCTCCGTGTTAACAGAGGGAAGTCCAACTAATAATTATCAGCTCCAATATGGCATATCATGGCTAAATGTAAATCATAATGAAGTGTTCTTTAGATTGTAAGAAAGGGAAGTTCAGGAAATCTCATTGTGTGTCCAAACATCCTTAAAAATGAATCTCATGAAGTCAAAGTGGTATTCATAATTGTTGAACACAAAGATGGAACTTTCACTAAGATGTGGCAAGTCTTATGAATCAATGCCACAATTCTAGCGTTCGAGGAGATAGAAAGATTATACAAATTTACACTGAACGGTGGTATATGCCTAGTAACTAAATATACATTAGAAGTATGAGAGGTATATATGGTTTTATAACAAAAACTTTTGTATGCAACTAAAATGATATCACCATAGTGATTCAATGAGACAACATCGTTCAAGGACAGGAAAGAAACACAGGAAAAGATACTGCTGTTTCTTTGTTCAACTGAAAAATGACCCAAGAAACACTAGACTCGCAGAATAAAAAGTTATATGTTCATGAAATTATAATATGTTGTTGTAAAAATAAACAATTTTTCTGTATTTATGATGTTAATATCCAGAAACATGTTAATTATTCACTCACATAAGACACTGCAGCTGTACAGAGAGAGAATGTTAAATAAAATATATAGTCTAATTGTGCTAAATTGAAGAATTTGTAATTAGAATTAAATAAATGAGCTTACCACAGTTGTAAGGACCTACCTTTCCTCCAATTGCCCATGCTAAAATAATACTTTCACAGTTAAAAAAGTCATCTGGCATATTGGAATGGTAACATTCATGTCCAATGCTGAGGATACTATCATTCAGGATAGAGTGACATTGATAAAGGAGAATATGATGCACCAAATGTTCATGACCTTTCTGAATAATTGGTTCAACCTGTGTATAAGTGCAAGAGAGAGAGAGAGAGTATGTAGTCTAATTTTATGTAATAGCAAGCTCCTTTTAACATGGGTGTTCCATTAGGTAACTAACTAATTCACAAAGTCAAAAATCACACAATATCAGGTTATCGTCTAACAGGTTTATTTGGAAGCACTATCTTTCGGTGCCCTGCTCCTTCATCAGGTGGTGGCAGAGCTCCGAAAGTTAGTGCTTCCAAATAAACCTGTTGGACAATAACCTGGTATTGTGTAATTTTTAACTTTGTCCAGCCCAGTCCAACAGTGGCTCCTCCACATCATTATTAATTCACAGCACAGCTGTTGTTTTTATGGTTTCTTTTTGCTCTTGCAGCATTCAAGTTTGAGTCAGTTTATAAGAGGGGAGTCAACATTGATACTCGTTCGCCTTATGTTGCAGTTATGTGAGAAAGATCAAATCTGATAACATTCCACCAGACTACAATGGTAGAGGGTATAGATATGGACTCAGTTTAAACAAGCCTACTCAGGGCCTTGAAGGCTGGAGTGAAAAGCTTGAATGATGACCAGAGTTAGTGTTAACTGGTGCAATTTCAGCATATTGTCCAACAGACACCTTACTTACCATTTTCTGAGGCTCCCAATCATAATAAACAGTAAGAAATTCATTATCTAAAAACACAATCTTGTAGATGTCAGCAATATGAAATGACACAGAACTCCAGAAAAAAAAAACTCAGCATCTGAGAAGAAACAATGTGCCTTTTCTACCCAAAGACACTTTTTTTGGAACTAGAAATTAATTGTGATTGATTTTCATCAGTACTTTGTTAAGAAAAGCCTGTGTATAGACTGCAAAGCACAGTCTCAGGTTTAAATGATATTTAAAATAGAATTATACATAGCACTTCCACAATGATGTTGTAATTTTGTACTGGCAAAAGTACTGTGACAGAATTTTTCCTTTTGAGGTGCAGAGAATAATGGCAAGCAGGGTGTTAAATGAGAGTATCCAAAAATCAATTCTTACCATTGAGAAATTGCCAGAGTTTTAAATGGTGATGTTCAGAATTTAGGCATCAGGTTCCAGAAGCTTATTTCCATGCATTTGCAACTCATTATTAGATCAACTCGTCGTATGAGCATCACAATTCTAATTTGACTCCATGGTGCAAAAACTGGATGCGTGGAAGTAGTAACTGGTAACTTGTCTAGTCAGCATCCATTGCAGCTCGCAGTATGGTTGTGCGACCATCCAGCATCTCTTTACAGGGTACCACTTCTGCAGATTTGCCTCCATAGGCCACCCCCTTCTTCAACCTTCTAGCCAGACAACTTGACATTGGCAAACCTTCAAACTATGACTTCAGGGCTTTAACCATCTACTTTGTGGCCAAGGGACAGCTAGGACTTCCAGGCTTCTGGCAAGATGGATTACGCTGACGCATACAATGTTTCTATACTGGACATGGAGACAGGCCCCTTTTGTAACTTAGCTTACTTTTCTCGCATAACACAGAAGAGGTCAGATTTTCCAAGGAGTGGCTGTCATAATCAAATTTCCACTCTTACTTTTTTTCATTAAGAAAGAGCCCTGCATTTCTGGCAGCCAGACAAATCAGAAATATCAAATATTATTTGCATCTTTCTCAAAATAACTGGGGCTATGTGAAAAATAAGAGACACAATTTGCTGTTTGCTTTCTATGGGGACAAAGTTTGTAACTTTCACTTTGAAGCACGCAAGGCACACTTGCAGTAATCACACCTTCACATATTAAGCAATGCTACTTAACTGCCTTCAATTTTCACTTCTTCTGGAAGTAAATAATTGTAAAAGATTGCAGATAGAAAATTATGATGTCATGCAGTCTGAGCTTTACACTATGCCCACTAATTGCCTCATTTTCATACAAATTTAAATATCTTTCTATAAAAATAACTTAAAAGCTGAACCTGATGTTCCTATTTGGCAATGACAATCTACAGCAAGTATTGAAGACAATACATCTCAGCTGTCATTCCTCACATAGAAAAGTAAATATGCAAGAACATGAGGTACATGATGTTAAATGGAGGTTTGGGGATTGGTAGTTAAAGGTCAGTTAGAGGAAATGAAAAGCTGCTGATAGGGATAATTAGTGGCAGCAGCCTGTGTACAGTAATGATATGGTCTAGTGTGTAGGGGTGGGAAGCATTTAACCATTTCTTTGTCTGTCCAACTGTTCTCTCTATTTGTGCTCTACCTCCACCAATTGTTTACTCTGTATAATAACCATCCTTTTCCTAGCTATCATCACTTCTGAAGAAGGGTCACTTGACCTGAAATGTTAACTTTGATTCCTTTCTGCAGATACTGCCAGTCCTGCTGAGATTTTCCAGCATTTCTGTTTTTGCATCAATTCCAGCTGCTTGGCTACAAAGTTTACAAATGGTTTTAATCTTTACACTACGGGCATGTTTCAGGAAGAACTGGGGAATACTGTGGCATCTCCTGATCTTAGACTCATACATGCACCGAGGATGTCACTGATGACATTTTCACAGGAGCACACCTCTTTATTGCCTTCAATTTCACTAAAGATTCACTGGAACTTCACTGATATTCCCATTTATCTACTGCCTCTGTTCTTCTAGATGGAAGTGGTTGTGTGTTTAAAAGAAGTTTTGGTGAGTTTCTGCAGTGCATCTTGTAGGTGGCTGCAACTGAGCATCGGTCATGGAGGAAGTGAATATTTGTGGATGTGATGTCAATCAATTGGGCTGCTTTGACCTGGATAATGTTCTTTTAAGAATGCCCTATCAATTACCATCAATGTTTCAGTTCAGTACAGGATTCTATTCCCTTACAAGGTGGAATAATTTGTGACCATCAAAGCCACATTTTGGAGTTCAGTGCCAGGTGGTCTGGGAGCTGACCCGACTTGTACATACCGGAGCCCTCACAGGTGCCTACTTCTTCCCAAGTTTCCTGGCTCAGATGGGGATTGTAACTGGGATATAGAGATAGTCTCTCCGACATAGCCCATAAATTCTATATGAAATGCACATATGGACCCAGAATTAAGGTACAGTGCTGTTCATGCTTTCACCAAGGCATAATGGGATATACAATAGGCTCCCTGAGGGTGAGGCTTCAAAGCATAGACGATTCTAGTGGGGCATTGCAGTATAGGCCAGACAGGGTGTCCCGCCCTTTACAAAGGTTGGCGAGGCGTTAGTGGGGATGCAGAGTTGGGGAATGCGGCAAGCAAGAGAAAATTAGAGTGAGACAGCATGTGGACAAAATGTGAAAACAAGATTGATCATTTCTGGATTAATTGAAGCTGATGATCAAAACAGCCATCCATGAGGGGTCAAAACAAGATTCAGAACTCAAGAGGCCAGAGGCCACCTTATTGCCAATAATTTCCAAGATGACAGAGTGTGGTGAAACGGTTAAAAATTATGTCCCAATACATGTGTGAATCTAACCGGAATGGAGGTGTTGCTTAGTCCCGTGTGAATCTTATTACACACCTCCCCGTGTGAATCTTCTTATCTGTATGTAACCAGAATGGAATGTGTTTTTTAGCCTTGCTCTGCTGTTCACATGAATGTTTATATCTGGAAAAGAGTATATCAGCTGGAAAAGTCTCCAGTTCGGTGAGTCTGCTCCGGGGTTACGTTTAACCGCCGAGCGTGGGTTGTTGGCAACCGCTCTACGAGAACTGACGGCTCCCAGTTCCGGTAACATGTAGAGTGAGTATAAGCCAGACCCGTTGGTTGTGGCGACGCTGCGGGGAATAAAATGCCCATATTCTAGCAGACTCGCCTCTTGGTCGTTTGTTCTGTGTCAGACTACTCTCCTACGAACCTGACCTTGAGAATTTTTTAAAACATTTGGCGTAGTCGGCAGGATCAATCGCAATTGAGGAGAGATTTTGATACAGAACAATGTTTTGGAAAAAGACTAAGAAACCAGAAGAACAAACTGTGGAGGTCCCGACCGTCCCGGGATGGCATGGATGTGGGCATGTACGTGGCAGTTTGTTTGAGAGAGGATCCCAGTCCTGCCGAAGAACCCCTTGCCTGGGGTACAGCGGAGGATGTGGGCATGTCCAAAAAGCTGAAGCGGAGTTAACAGAATTGAATGAGATTGAACTGAACTGAACTGAGTGGAACTGAAGTGAATCAAATTGAACGGAACAAAATGGAACTGAGCTAAATTGAATTGAAATGGACGGAACTGAATTGAACACAATTGAATTGAACTGAACAGACCTGAACTGAGCTGAATTGAACTACACTGAATTGACTGAACTGAAATTAACTGAAACGAATTGAACTGAATTAAGCATAATGTAACACATGTATTGGGCCAAGCAGTGGAATGTGGTGTAAAATTATGTCCCAATACATGTGTGAATCATAATGTAACACATGTATTGGGCCAAGCAGTGGAATGTGGTGAAACGGTTAAAAATTATGTCCCAATACATGTGTGAATCTAACCGGAATGGAGGTGTTGCTTAGTCCCGTGTGAATCTTATTACACACCTCCCCGTGTGAATCTTCTTATCTGTATGTAACCAGAATGGAATGTGTTTTTTAGCCTTGCTCTGCTGTTCACATGAATGTTTATATCTGGAAAAGAGTATATCAGCTGGAAAAGTCTCCAGTTCGGTGAGTCTGCTCCGGGGTTACGTTTAACCGCCGAGCGTGGGTTGTTGGCAACCGCTCTACGAGAACTGACGGCTCCCAGTTCCGGTAACATGTAGAGTGAGTATAAGCCAGACCCGTTGGTTGTGGCGACGCTGCGGGGAATAAAATGCCCATATTCTAGCAGACTCGCCTCTTGGTCGTTTGTTCTGTGTCAGACTACTCTCCTACGAACCTGACCTTGAGAATTTTTTAAAACACAGAGTTGGCTTCAGATGTGAAGACAAAGTCTGAATCGTTCATCTAGCAGGCAGATCCCTGTTTACCACAGGATGTTTTAACCAATTGGTTTGTTGTTCTTAACATTTATCTATAAAAGATAAAGTAATGATGTCTGTGTGAATGTGCGGCTAATATATTTATGACAAAGTAGCTACACCGATCTTGCCCCACATCTCTGTTTGGGGAAAAAGCAGCTATGATTCAGAGCACTACCATCACATGGGAGCTAAAGTTATCTGAAACTGCCCGTGAGAATATGAGAAATGAGTCATGTATAGTCTAGCCCCCAGCAAGTTGGCAACAATCCCAAGAAAGCTTCTATCAACCCTTTCATTAAAACGTATCCTTCAATGCCTCCGAATGCATGCAGACTTTAGCATTGCCATAGAAGTTGTTCAAGCATAGCAAGCTTGATTCCTGAAGAAGGGCCTGTGCCCGAAACGTCGAATCTCCTGTTCCCTGGATGCTGCCTGACCTGCTGTGCTGTTCCAGCAATAAAGTTTCAACAAGCATATCAAGGCAATGTTCAACTTATGAGAGGTAGTGTTTTGTGCAGCTGTATTCTCCAGACCATTGCGCTATAGCGGAGAAGGGATATGGGAGCTGCCCACTCAATACCTCTCAGCCTTAACACAGAAATATTGGAAGAACCTTCCCCTACTGAGATGTGTGGCGAGATCAGTGATGCTGAATTCTTGCTCAGTAGGAATTGCATACATAGGTCCTGGCACATTCCCTGGACATTGTTGTTAGCCTCAGTATCCTTGATATTTACATGCAATATCTTGGCTGCAATCTTCAAAATTAAGCTTCAGAAAGATCGCTGACATCTGAGGCTACACACAATTGAAACTCCAAGGCCTACTAAGAGTCTCCTGCCGAGATGCAGGTTCACCCTCCTCGGCTTGAACTGCTGCAGGCTTTGGGATCATAGGAAGTGGCTAGTTGGAAGGGACTGAGTACCACTGCTGCATCCTGACCAGAAGGGGCCTGTGTGTTTCTCTAGCTCTCTATGGATGCCCAGTTGACACCACCCAGAGGGAAGGCTCCTGGAATGAGGTCAAAGCCCCTCATCCTATTGCCTTATCACTGATGCTGATATCTATGGCTATGTAGTCTGAATCTGTATCCTGCTGCCCCTCAGCGTTTGGCTGGACTGGAGTCTTTAAGGTGGCTGCCACCTTTACCACAGAGATAGGCAAATGCTCACAAACCAAGTCATCACAGCAGTCAAAATATTGATGATTCCTCATCTTTTGGTGCAAACTACCAAGTGCCTGATGTCCCTATGCTTGCCCCTGCAGATTCAGACAATCAAACACTTATTGCTGAGACTAAGCAGGTACCTGCGTCTATAACACTCCTCTGTTTATTCCTCCAGAGGCATGCTCACCAGACTGTTTTGAATTCTAATCTGGATAGAGTACCTACTGGAGAGGGAAACCTCTGAGCTGGTGGAATTTACCTTTTCATCCTTTGAGATAGCACTGTCACTGAGGAGTTTAAGTTGTGTCTTCTTACTGATTGAGGTTCCTCAAGTGCTGCTGGTGCTTGCATAAGAGAGAGGATGGATAAGAGTTGTGCAGAATAAAAATGATTTCATGTTGATGGTAATCAGAGAGGACCATGGTGGTTGCACATTGCTATCTCCCAGTCAATTCACAAGCAGTCTTGGTCTACACAGATCAACCTCATAGTGAGGAACCTAATGTCCGCCACCAACCACCCCACTCATCATGCATATTGTGGACTGGTAGTTGGGTTAGTTAATCTTGCAACGAGACAAAGGGAAGGATTGAATATGATGACAGTGGATACAAGAGTAATTCATTATCATGCACGTTGGAGACATAGTAAGGATGAGTAGGAAGCACAGAGGCCAAGAGGGTTACTACTTGATCAGAATGAGTTGGGTGTGAGCCCTTCAGTGGTCACAATTTCGTGATGCTAGGGGTTGTAATCCATCACACTCACTGAGATGGGTATGCAGTGGCAAAGTTAGTGTGATTAATGGGTCTTTGAATATGAACTAGGATGGTATTATACATCACAGCCTCACAGACCGCAAAAGTATATTTTCTTCTTCTGCACTCTTGGATATCCCTTTCAACAGTGGAGAAAGCAGTGATGCATTCTGCTGTCTCTGTCCAGGGATGTACAGGCTAGGTGGATTTACCTTGGGAAATACAGGGTCATAGGGATAGGGTGGGGGAAGAGGAGTGTGAGGGGTTCTTGGTGGCCTGCTTTTTGGAGGCCTGTTTCCACACTGTAGGGATTCTATGACTATCACCCCATCCACTTAGATCACAAAAATCTTCTCTGCAAAGCAGGGAGTAAGTATTTCTGTACCATGTAGTGGGAGTTCAGAGATGAGTACAACAGCATGAAGTGATGTCCAGCTGGTCTTTAAATATGGCAGCAAAGTCTTGGGAGCCAGGAGGTTGTGGAAGTGAAAGGTACTTTCATCAGTCAGTAGCAGACACAACATCTCATTTGCATAAATGACGAGGAGAGAAGCCTCGTTTCCAGGCCACGGCAAAAATGTGAACCGCCTTTCTTTAACTTCAAATGTAAAATTCTGCCCCATGATCTATCTAGATTTATTTAGAAGCTACAAAGACCAATCTTAGGAGTTCATTAATTCTCAGTTGCCTGAAAGGAAGTACTATTATTGGAACTTTTAGTCCATTAGTAATTATTGGTTTGTCATAATGCAAAATTATATACATTTTCCTTCAATATTGTCCTAGTAATTATCAAAGACTCATGCGAAATGTTTGACCACTATTTTTAAGAAATTAATTTATCATCCTACGATTTAGCACTCAAAAGATCCACAATAAGTTTCCAATAATGTTTCATATTAATTGTGTCCACATAGATATATGTTTATTCGTTCTTAAAACTGAGTTTGTGTGGAAAATTTAGAGTTAAATTTTTCTTTCATGGCATATTTTTATTATACTTAGCTACATTAAAAGTACATGTAACTTTAAAAAGAGATTGTTATTCTAGAATGGGCACAAAAAAGTAAAAATCACAAGGACTGTAAATTATAGCAATGAAAAGACCCTTTCTACAGTGCATTTAACTTTGAAGATTGCTGTAGATGCAGAACTGTGGTTATAAGAGAGTGGTTTGGAGTGGTTTTCACTACATGGTTCACTGAAGAGTTCTAAGCGTGAAAAGAAAGTAAACAAAACCAATCCAACCGATACAAATTTTCCATATGGACCACATATCAAAGATAAAATGTTTTACAATATGAAAGAATCATTACTTTTTGGAACATCTGGAATTATTCAAACATTCTTTTTGCGCATTGAGAGATTTTGGAGAGCTATTTGGTGAAGTCAGACATTTTTATGGTCATGTTAATATCAACAAGTAAGACTGAAATGTTTAAAATGTAAAGGAAGAAGTAGAGAGTAGGAGTTAAAGATAATTTTTCAGTGCTTGAACATGTACTACAGTGTCTCACCTCTGTTCACTGTGGATGTCAAAGACTTGGATATGGATCAGGAGGGAGTGGTATCAAAACTACAAATGACTTTAAAATGTGAGGCAGAACAAATAGTATAAATAACCAAGGAAGCTGTAAGGGGATATTGCTAAGATTTGCACAAAGAAATACATAAAAGGAATTCAAATTTACTAATTTAAAAGTGGCACAGTTTGGCAATGAAAAGCAAAATGAATAATCATACACTAAAAGACAGAAAATAGGGTGATGTAGGAAAACATAGGGAGTTAGGGGTTCAAATATATAAATGATCAGATCAAAAATAAACTGATATATTCTGAGTTTATGGGATTAAGTATTCCGTCTACAAACTAAAACCCGAGTAAGACGACAGTTAAAGGGTACTGAGTTCAGTTTTGTGAACTCAAGAAGAATGCCAAGAAAGGGTAGAACTTGGTAAATGAAAACAAAAAAGTGAGGAGGAGAATGAAAAAAAATTGATCCAAAAGCAGAAATTGTTGAAAAAAAATAGCAGTTCTGGCAAAATCTGTGGAGAGAAACCAGAGTTAGTGTTTCAAATCCAATGACCCTTCTTCAGAACTCAGAAAGCTGATGCTGCTCTCACTAGAACAGAGAACATAACAAAATTATTATTATGAGTAGTATTATGAATGTTGGCAAAGAAATAGAGTTGTCTTCTGTTCTCACTGCATGGTAAAAACCTAGCATAGTGGATGTCATGGGAGGGGAGGGAGATGGAATATAGCATTCATTTCTGGTGAAACATACAATCACATGGGTCACATTGAAACCAGCAACCTAGTTTTTGAATGAGATATTACATTGAAACCCCATCTGTTTGTTCATTCTATCTTGCTCTCGTCAGGGCAAACATAATGTTGCTAAAATCCAAACAATTACAATACAAGTTCCATACAGCATGTCCCTGTTCAGCATTGCACCATTTTGTTCGACTGAGCATTATAAATCCTCCAGCTATATTCAAAAAGCACACAGGAGAGAAGAAGAAAACTGTCCAAATAACTGATACACTGGTTAGAAATTCAAATCCAATTCAGAGGTAGAGAGAAAACATAGCCAATTTATTCTGAGATTTGCTTTTACTGGGAGAATTACATTTTAGTCAGTCATTGTCAGGATACAGATATCACTTGCAATCAACACTTAGTATCCATCTTTAAATGCCCATATTCTAGTTTGACCGTCCATCTAATTTTCTTACGTTTAAAAGGTTATTTATTTCCTCTTTCCATTTAGTTTGCTTAACCATCCAGTAAAAAGGTAAAATTTTATTAAAATCAATCACAGTCAAACCAAACATCCAAAATAATAAGTTTAGCAGGCTCCCTCTTTCAGTTAATTAATAGCTACATTACTATGTATTCTTGTTTTATATATAATGAGATTACTTAATTTTAATGCCAGCTCTAGGAATTCAATCCTTCTCCAAATTATGTTATGATTTGATAAAATGATATAAATTATCATTTCCAAAGGCATCACCTTGAATAACAATTCTACCAAAAACTGAGAAACCATTCATTAAAATTGAACATACACAATTTTTTTAGAGATTTTATTTCTGACTGACTCATAAATCATAGAATGGAATATACATCACCATCCTTAAACAAAAGATGAATTATGAAGATTATGCAGTACGATTTGTGGACAAGTGCTATGTAAAAGACCACACTGTTGTTGATCTTTTATGATTAATCTGTTATCCTCTTACAAACTTCCCAAAAAAACAAGCACTGACTGTGCAATACGCTAGCTCAAGACATCCTAAACTGAGACCCTTTGTGTTCTCCCACTAGGTTTTGAAAAAATCTAATGATGGAAACATTCAATGGTCTGATAGATGAGTTGCCACCAGCAACAAGATATGAGACTTGTATTCCAATTTTATGTGGTCACATACAAGTTGCTAATGGCACGTAACTGTAGTTTTAACTGTCAGCTGCCAGTCTTTTCTTAAATTACGCATATCTGGCACAGTTTTAAAGACTTGGATCACATCTTGTAGCGTTTCTGCCACTAATGAAAACAGATTGAGTTTTGAATACAACTTTATTGTTTAGAAATCAAATTCCAGTTCTTCACTGAACCCTTCCTTTTATTTTGCCCTTTCCAGAATAATCATTGATCACACTGTTATTTTTAATGAATTGGTACAAAACATCTCTACTATGCTAAAGCTACCTTATAATTTAAGATATGACTAATAATCAAGTCTTCATTTAATCAAAGTGGTTCATGCAGCCTGTAAACAGATCTCTGAAAGTTCCTTTCTAATCTCTACATATTGCAAGTCTTCAGTTACTGCTGCCAACAGAGATATATAAATCCTTAACACATCTAGATGATATTTTTTGATCCAAAAATAACAAGCCTATTTAGATCAACACTCCATCAGAAAAGCAGAAGGCATGTCTTATGAATGCATCAAATATTTCTAGTCTAATATTGCCCAATTTCACAACATACAGATTTTCAAAAGATCTGACCAAATTAGGAAATGTTTTTGAAGACATTAACCAGAAGCATTTTATCCTTCCCTGCACTTAAATTGGTGATAAGAGGGGCATGTTGTGAACGCATTTTGTCTTGCATTCAACAGGATAAACATATGAGTGCCAAATTGAAACAATCACAATAAAGTTACACAACAGCAAGTCCCTGTTTAGCACTGCAATATTTTGCTGTGATTCATTTCAACATTGTTCACTTCAAGAGGTCTGTAATCTTGTTTAGAAACATGAAATTCAATATTATGTTATTTAATCTCATCAGAACATGACTGCTTTGCAATGGTTTGCACCACTCCCTATTCTACTATTCTACTTTTGACCCTCCAATTGTTATCTGTGCCACTCTCACTACCATCCTTTCATTGAACCTCACACTCCCTGGTGCTGTCACCTCCCTCTCCTGAACCCTGCTTCAAATGAGGGCACTTAGTGGTGTTTCGATTTTGGGGATATGTCTGCAATAAGAACATAGATTATAACAGCCCCAGCTCGGCGTATCTATGCCATGAGGACCTACACTGCGATAACTCCAGAACTCTGATGGGGGATCGGATCTGGACCTTAGATTGTCTTTGACCTGAACTGAGGGGTCTGTAATAACCAGTATGATCAGATAGTAAGAGAAAGAGAGAGGATATATGAGTCAAGCTGGAGTTTCACTGAGCAGGATTGATGGTGAGCAAGATGAGCAGAGAGCAGGAGGTTAAAAACAAAAGTTAACATTTCTTTTAATACATATTTTTCAATTTACTTTATTTTGTTAAAGGTAGTTAATTTATTAATATAACAACTTTGTAATGTGAAAATACTGCATGTCAACTTACACAGCATCATACAGCATGGAAACAGACCCTTCAATTCAACTCATCCATGCCGACCAGATATTCCAACCCAATCTAGCCCCACCTGCCAGCATCCTCCAAACCCTTCCTATTCATATACCCATCCAGATGTTACTTGATATAGTGCTTCAATTCTTTTTCTGATGAAACACGATTATATAGAACCTAACTACACATAGTTCTCCTATAACAAGCGTTTATTAAACGCGATTTGGTTCTAACGCAATTTGTGAATTGCGAACTTTTTTTATGAAGCAAACTCCCAATCGCTGTTACACGATTCCATCCCTGTCACCAGCTGAACAGCAAAACCCAGACTCAGGATCCTCTGTCTGCAAAATGCAAATTCAATGTGTTCAGCTAAAAGAGGAATGCAATCAGGTCCACAAGCCTTGAAACTTAGCTTGAAACTGGGAATTGTGGTCTACCTTCAGAAGGAACTTTATTTCAAACCATGGGGGAGAATCCTGAGGAGGACTGGACTTCCGCATCAGCTTCATGTGGTCAGTCAGCTCGCGCACTTTCTGGTGAAGAGACTCATGAAATGTACAGTGCTATAGTCAGTTATGTTATTGTTAAAGTGTTAAATTTACTGTACCATTTCATTAAAATATATGATTTAAAGATTTATTTAGCCTGTGCTATCATTTGCATTAGGCCAACTGCTATTTTTGTTTTGATTTTTACTGATATTTTCAGTGGTTCGCTCCAACACAATTTTTGCCATAGGCCCCATTATTTATATTGTGCAATTTTCTATTACACAGTGTTGCATTGGAATGCAACTACCACATTACAGCAGAATTACCTGTATAGCTGTACATCAGTTTTGATTGGAAATCTGATTTGTTTAAAATCATTTCATTTATAACTTTCAGGAATGCAACAATTTTAAGTGAGGACTACTATTCAAGAGAAAACATTTGTGAGGAAACATCTGGCAAATCAACTTGTTTGGCCAAGGAATTTCCACAGAGAAAGCAATGAAACTACACTCTAAGTTCCTGGGTAATTCAGAAAAGGTACAGGGTTTATATATTCCTTTTGTCAGTACCATTTTCCTCTGTGTTGTGATGCCTGATGTGACTGTCAAATTCATCTGGCTTAGGACCAGATTCTTGTTTGTCATTTGAATTGACAAGTATTTGGGATCTCAAACTTTAAGAAAATAAAGCCACAAGATTCTGCTGTTGTGGACAATAGAAATAAACATTACGATGCAAAGTCAGAACAGTAAAACTATTTGTAACATGTAGATATAAATATAACATCAAGAATTAACCAAGGAGGTAAATATTGAAAATAGCATCTATGCTCGAGCGCTACAGAGCATATCAATTTGTAAATGTAGTCAAACCCCATTCCCATAGATTTCTCAGCGACCTCTTGAGATGTTGCTGATGTATTGGTCACCAAATCTCTTTGAAACCATGTCTCCTTTACAAGGGGTTTCAATTCTTCACTCTCAAAGATCTATCTTTGGAATTCTCTCAGAAGCTTATTCTACTACAGTCTACCTCAATGGCTGCTCACACTACGGTAGTTCAAAGCCTGTACTCCAGCATCATTGCATTTACACATTTCTAGCTTGTTAGCAAACAGCGAAATTCACCAAGCTGACATTATCCTTGGACTTCCTCTCCAATATTTCTCAAACAGCAACAAGAAAATACTGTGTGGGTTTTTTTCATACCAGCCTCAGCCTCTGAATTATCAATGGCTCCCAGGGATTTCTCCCGTCCTAACTGCCTAAAGAATGTTAACAGCAACATTTGTACTACATACAACACTCTCCCAGCTTTAACTGCAATCAATTTTGTTCAGCAAACACAAAGAGCTTGAAGCCTTCAAACCTTCTTAAACTCCACCCAACTCCATGCTGTGGGGGGTATCTTCCAATGACAACATAGTCTGTCTGGTGTCATCTTTAACCGAATGTTTAGGTTAAGAATCTCTCATTTACAATTTCATCTTTGAAATTATGAATCATTGGATTTAAGAGCCTTTCAGTGGTCACTAAATGCTTTTAACTAATTTAGCATTTACTCCCAAAACAAATCATTTCTCTCGACTGTCATTATTCTTAACCATGTAAATGCCAAGTTTCTAGCTCAGTAAGTCCCCCTACTATTTTTAATCTAATTCTCTAGTTGCTATCTTCTTAAAGCAACATGATCCCTTTCAAGTATAACTGACTTCCATGTGTTTCATTTGCTTTTATGAAACTTAACACATACCTACATACTAAAACATGAAATACATTGTCACAGCCCCTGCAAAAAAAGAATTGTTGTGATCTTTTGAAATTTGGCACTCATGTTTGTTTGAGCACAAGAAATAAAATGTCTCACTTTTCAGTAATATTCATGTTATGTACTCCTGCACTTTACTCAATTTAACTGGTGAGTATCACAGTTTTAATCTTTCATTGACTTACTGACAAATATCGAATACCTTG